>NC_044908.1:32842085-33142085 GCF_001633185.2 Quercus lobata | reverse complement strand
TTTAAAGCCCTATAGTGGCGTTTTCTTGGAAAATTTTATCTTAAGTACAGATTTATGTAGTCCTATAGTGACGTTTTTAATCCCTATAGTGACATTTTATAGACCTATAGCGGCGTTTTTATTCAATTTATGGAAATCGAGTCTTTAAAACTCAATTTTCAGCTTTACAAATCGAGACTTAAAAACTCGATTTTTATCTTGGAACTCGAGTTTTAAACACTCGAGATGCTAGTTTTCAACATTGTTTTGAAACGTGACAATTAACTAAATTTTTTAATATTTATTGTTATTTAGAAAAAAAATTCGTGTATTAGATAAACAGAGAAAACATGAGAGAATTTTTTTTCTAAATAACAATAAATATTAAAAAATTTAGTTAATTGTCACGTTTCAAAACAATGGTGAAAACTAGCATCTCGAGTGTCTAAAACTCGAGTTCCAAGATAAACTCGACTTTTTAAGTCTCGATTTGTAAGTGGATTAGCTAAAAAAATGAAGCTGAAAATCGAGTTTTTAAAACTCGATTTCCATTAATTGAGTAAAAACGCCACTATAGGTCTATAAAACGTCACTATACGGTTTTAAAACGCCACTATAGGACTCCCTAAACCTGTACTTATAAAAAAGTTTTGCAGAAAAACGCTGCTATATGGCTTTAAAACGTCACTGTAAGGCTTAAAAACGCCACTATAGGTGAAATTTTTTTTGCAAAAACTCGAGTTTTTAAGACTCAAAATCTATGTCGCATTTTTTCCCGTCAAGTTCTAATATAGATCTCGAGTTTCTAAAACTCGAGATGCTAGTTTTCTTTATTGTTTCAAACGGTGTCTAACTAACTATATAGAATTCTTTTGCACTGCTATTTTGCACATTACCTCAAACATGAGACAGTAATCTGGAGAGGAGCCGGACCCTAGAAAGATAAGATTTTCATTTAGAGAGAGAGAGAGAGAGAGAGTTAGAGAGATATGAGAACAAGGAGGGTTAGAGAGAGAGTTGTTGAAGGCAAGAACATGAGAGTTGTGAAGCGAAGGAGAGATTTCACCGCCGAACGATCTCGCCGGAATTCCTCTGATATCGCTGGAAAGCGTGACTTGTTTGATTCCTTGCCGGACGATCTCGTCATTTCCATTCTCTGCAAACTTAGCCCCTCCGTTTTCGCCAACGTTCTCCTCACGTACGTCCTTCTCTTCTTCCTTATGAAAAATAAATTCCGACCATTCCGACTATTTTTTTTTACGTAGTAAAATACCTGATATGGATGGGTTGTTTTTGAATTTTGAATCTGATGTAACTGATTGTTGTATGCAACGAACTTTTACAGGTGCAGGAGTTTAAACGGTTTAGGACTCAATTCCTTAGTGAAGCCCGATTCTCGTCAAGGAATCGTCAACAAGATGTAATTTTCCTCTCTCTCTCTCTCTTGCTTTTGCTTTTTGTTTTTGTTTTACATATTTATGTTTACGGATAGTGTTTGGGTCCGAATCCGATCAAATTGAATTTATTCATTAGCTTAATTGATCAAGTTATTGACTTTTTTGGTGGAAATTAGAGAACTTTACTGCAAAATCTTCACTTTTTGATGCCACAAACATTTAAGAATACAGAGTTTAACTGACAAAAAATTCTAGTCTGTATGCTCAAGAGTAATGCTTTGATCAAAGGTTTTTGTGAGTCCTGTATGTAGTAGGGACTAGGGAGTGCTATGAACATCACATCACCCTGTTGTGTCAGCTTAGTTATCCTCATAAATTGGAAGCACGCGAGAACTCCGGAGCTTTAATTATAACTAGTCCTTTTGATATATCACACATATGTGACAATAACGCAGGAGCTCTAAGCTCTAATTATAGCTAGTTCTTTTTGGATATAATACAGATGTTACTGACGCATCCCCATGTACTCATTTATATATAGTCCAGATTGGCATAGTACATTCTCGATGTCAAACTCAGCATGTGTACATATAACTTCATCAAAATTGTAGGGTTTGTTACCACATATACTCCTTCCTTTAACATGAAACTAGGCCCATCACAACCCATTAATCATGTGAAAGAGTTAATTTCCGTTTCAGATAGCTTATTTTTAAAAGTGTGGCCTGTTTTAATAAGTAAGGTTTTAATTAGCTATACTAAGGTCAAAAAAGGCAATGCCCTTAAAAATTGTTCCTAAAAAAGCAAGGGGAAATAAACTCATTAAAATAAGCGGTAACAAACCTGGTACAGCTTTACAGGTTGTGTTTGGGTTTGATGGTTAAAAATGAACTTATAATAGCTTTCATTTTCTTTTTCTTTTTCTTTTTTTGATTCCCCTTACATCCTATTCATTAGCTTAACTGGTCAAGTTATTCATTTTTTTTGGAGGGAATTAGAACCTAACTGCTTAATCTTCAATTTTGATGCCATGCATCAGCAACGTAAAGTTTAACTCAAAAACTAGTTTTGATCTGAAGGGTCATGTTGTAAGACCCCATTAAGATTGTGAGGGTGCTATGCAGTAAGATTGCAATGAATATAACATTTACATTGAGTGCGTAAGTATGACAGGAGCTCTGATTATAACTAGCTCGTTTGGGATATCACATAGATGTGAGTAACGAATCTGCATTTGGTAGCAATAGTAGCTCCATGTACTACTCATTTGTATTTATATATTGCCCAGATAGACCTAATTTATTCTCAACGTAAGACTCAACACATGTCCATACAACGTGCAAAAAATCCTAGGGGTTACCACAAATACTCCTTCCTTTTGAGCGTGCCAGTATGGTGGGCTAATTATTACTAGTCCTTTTGGTTTATCACACAGATGTGACTAATGAATCTCCATTTTCTGACAATATTATCTTCATATTTCATTCTTGATGTTAGACTCAACATGCGTCCATACCAAAAAAAAAAAAAAAAAAAAAATTCATAGGGTTATGACAAATACTCCTTCCTTTCACATAAAATTAGGTTCAGCATGTGAAAGAGTAAGTTTCCATTTCGGATAGCTTATTTTTAATAGTGCACACGTTTTAATATGAAAGGTTTTTTAATTAGCTATAATTAGAAAAAAAGTAAAGCTCTAAAATAATTGTACCTAAACAAGCTGGGGAAATAAACTAACCAAAATAACAAGAAACACACAATTATTACCCTATTTGGTTAGCCTTAAAAATATAAATAAGTTAGCTTATTTCATAAGTACAGCTTTTGGAAGCCTCACATTTTCTATGAACAACTATACTTTCAGATAATGGAAAAAAAAAAAAAAAAAAAAAAACTATTTTTAAACACAAAGCTCGAGTCTTCATATGCTTAGATTCTCATTGTCTTTTGTTTGACTAACTTTACATTCAACATTTTCAATATTGCATGTAACTGAAATGTTTGGTTTTTAAATATTGCTGTTAGGCCTGTATCTATGCTCTGGCTTGCTGATGGGACTTGTGCTTT
Organism: Quercus lobata; assembly: GCF_001633185.2. Classification (NCBI taxonomy): domain Eukaryota; kingdom Viridiplantae; phylum Streptophyta; class Magnoliopsida; order Fagales; family Fagaceae; genus Quercus; species Quercus lobata. Next base: position 33,138,642 of record NC_044908.1, on the reverse strand, counting down.
CATTCCATATATGAGCTTGATAAAATTGTGTACTTGTAGTAGCTTTTTATACCATAACCAGTATTTTATTTCAGTTCGTTAATTTAAAAAAAAAAAAAAGGAATGGCATAACTGGAAGGATGAAAACAAATATTCAAAATAATGTCGGAAAGGCATGTGGTAAGTGTAGATGATCCTCATATGAAGAAAAATAAAAATCCTTGGAAATTTGACAATGCATCTACAAGTATAAGAATCAGACATGACTTTGAAAGAAAGTATTGTATCATGGGAGTTGACTACAAGGGCTAATAATGCTATATTATGAATCGGAGACAAAAGACTTGAGTACTGCATCACCCAAATATAGAGCTGGGGGTAGAATTTGTTGTGGAACACTTGAAGATTTCCTTTTTACAATCTTCACTTTCAATGCCACACACATTCATAACACAGTTTAACTGAAAAGCTAGTCTGCAGTCTGCACTGATGAGTAATGCTTTGAGACCCCCATCAAGATTGTGAGGGCGCTATGTAGTAGAAGTGCAATGAATATCACATTTGAAGTGCGCAAGTATGTGGGAGCTCTAATTGTAACTTGTCCTTTTGGAATATCGCGTAGATGTAACACATCCCCATGTGGTGACATTAGTAGCTTACTTTAACATAAGACTAGGTCCAGCACAACCAGTAATCATGTGAAAGACTAAATTTCCATTTCAGATTGCTTACTTTTAAAAGTGCTATCTGTTTTAATTAGTTAGGATTTAATTAGCTATACTAAGAAAAAAAAAGTAATGCTGTATAAAATTTTACCTAACAAGCTGGGGGAAATAACTCACCAAAATAAGCTGTAACATACACACACTTGTTACCCTGTTTGGTCAGGTTCAATAATCGAAATAAGCCAACTTATTTCATAGGTACAGATTTTGAAAGCCTTGCATTTTTCTAAGTACACCTGTACTTTTAAATAATAAACATTTTAAACAAAATAAACTAGTGAAAACAATGAAGCCATTCCAAACACCAAGCTTGAGTCTTTGTATGCTTGGTTTCTCATTTTCTTTCATTTGACATTTTGAATATTGTGTATGACTAAATTAACGCTTTGTTTGTTTCATTGTAAAATGTTTCAAATGTAAATTTTTTTACAATAAAGTATTTTCTTTTGAAAATATTTTCAAGTGTTTGGTAATTGGTATGAAAAAATTTTCCAAGCACAAGCCATCAAAACTGGTGCCTCCTAGCCATAGTCGATGGCTCTGGTTTATCAAGCTCATATATGGAATGCATTTTTTGCTTTAACGTTTCTGTTAGGCTTGTATTTGTGCTCTGGCTGGTGGGACTTGTGTCTCTCTACTCAATCTAGGATGCATGGATATGTGTGTGGGTACAATATGGCAACATGAGCAATTTTTGAAAAATTATAACATGAGAAGGCAGATAGGACACTATTACGACACGGTTACGGCACCCCAAATGAAGTGTCCGTCCTTAGCTACTCATTCCATATATGAGCTTGATAAAGCATGTGCTCGTAGTAGCTTTTCATACCATAACCAATATTTTACTGCAGTTAATTATTAGAAAAAACTGAGGAAGGGCATAATTGGAAAAAGAAGAGAACAAATATTCAAATTAATGTCAGATAGGCTTGTAGTAAGTGTCGATGATCCACAAGTATAAGAATTGGATATGACATTGAAAGCAAATGTCGTATCATGGGAGTTGACTACAAGAACTAGTAGTGCTATATTAGGAGTTGGAAACAAAACACCTGAATGCATCACCCAAATAAAGAGCTAGGAATACAATTCGTTGAGGAACACTTGGGGGTCTAATATATGGAAAGCAAGGTATCATGTTAGTTGACTAGGAAAACATTTTCTGTTGACAGATTTTCCATAGTGAACCTTGAACAATCAAGTGCTACTGTTAATTTTTTTCAGAGAAAAAAATATTGGGTTTTTGTTCATATTTTTAAAATTTCATGAAATTTTGTTTACTTATCAAAAAAAATTTCATGAAATTTTATGTGGTTTCTTTTCACATTTTGTTGCTTTAAGTTCTGCACGGTCAGCATAGTTTACCAATTTGGGACTTTTTTCTTTAATACTTAATTTTGCCTGTATGGTCAGTAACATAATAAGAGTATCTCCTTTTGTTTATAGAATGGAAACTTTGAAGAGGCATCTCCATGTTTCTGGCCAAGAGGGATTATATGTCCTCGGGAAATTTGCTATAAGGTTTGAGGAAAAGATTTATACTGCTGCCACAAACCAGTCAGATTATCTTGCAAAAATATTTCTGAAATTGCTTACATTGGAAAGTAAGTCTCAGAGTCCTATAGGCAATGCTTTGCCATCCAAAAAGTAATGTTGCCTTTGTTTTATTGGTTGTTTGGGGGGGGGGGGGGTAATGGGGAAAGGTGGATGCTATATGCAGTTGAATTTGTATGTTTAGCATCTGTTGGACTGCTTTCACCCTCAAAACAGGTTATGAAAATTAAATGAGTGTACTCATCAAAAAAAGAAAAGAAAAAAAAAAGGTGATATGAGTAAGCTAATGAGCTCTAGCCTAAATTCCATTTCCTTTCCTTGTAAGGGTAATGGAGTGAGGTTGTGGGTTCAAATATAAGGAATTCAATATATATTTACCTCCTGCCAGAAGTAATATGTTGAACTTCAAAAAGTGCATGTCAACTATCAGAGAATAAATGATCAAAGTACATACAAGCTAATTACGTAGATTTAAACCTTGCAAAGCACTGTAGTAAATCAATATAATAAATTATGTCCATGCGTAAGAAGGATGCACTCAACTCGGTTCGTTGGGACATGTCAATTCTTTTTTCTTTTTTTTTTAATTTTTAATTTTTATTTTTATAAATAATGAAATTTCTGAATGCCCATCATTGTCCAACCTGATTTTGTCACTTTAGTTCGATATATACATGCAAATGGAGGTAATTGCCCATCCAAAATAGCTAGTGAATGTTATTTTATTTGACAATATGGGTAAAACAAGCTGTGGAAGCCTCTAAGGGGTTTTATGGGGGATGAGTGATGCATGGTGGATCAATGCAAAACTATATGGGGAGTTTTTAAGTAATTTAATATGCAGAGGGTGTGTAAAGTAATTAGCTTTTAATCTTGGGTGCTATTTTCATTTCACATGCTTTTATTATAGTTGTGTTACAGTGTCATGATATTTTACTATTCCTAAATCTGTGGCTGCTAGATTGGAAAGTATTCAGAGGAACTTTCTTTAGGGGTCTTCTGAGGGGAGTTTCAAATATCCTTTGGTGGCTTGGGAAAAGGTGTGTTTACCTGTCAAGATGGGTGGTTTGGGGATTAGAAGTGTGGTGTCATTTAATCAAACTTTATTAGGGAAATGGTTGTGGAGATATGGGCATGAAGATACACATCTTTGGCGGCGAGTTATCTCCACAAAATATGGTGAGGGTCAAGGGGGGTGGTGTTCTAAAGTGTGCAGGAGGATTCATGGGTGTGGCCTATGGAGAAGCATTAATGAAGGGTGGGAGAGCTTCTCTAAGCATCTGTCTTTCGTAGTGGGTGAAGGCACTCGTATCCGCTTTTGGCATTATAGGTGGATTGGTGATAATACTCTAAAAGATCTTTATCCTGATCTCTATGTGTGCTCAGCGGTCAAGGATGCTTGTATCTCTGAGGTTTTGTGGATGCCAGAAGGGGGTACTGTTAGAGTTTGGGATTTAAGGTTCTATAGAGCTTTTGAAGATTGGGAGCTAGCTGCATCTTATTCCCTTCTCCAGCTTATCTAAACTCGTATTCGTCGGGGTGATAGGAGTGATACTCTTTGTTGGCGGTTAAAGGGTGATGGTAATTTTGACACCCGGTCTTATTACCATGCGATTCGGGGTGCCTCGAATTCTTTGTTTCCTTGGAAGGGTGTTTGGAAACCAAAGATTCCTAAGCGAGTGGCTTTCTTTTTGTGGACAGCTGCTCATGGTCGAATCCTCACTTTGGACAATCTAATGCTTAGGGGTCGCTCGTTGGCTACTTGGTGTTGTATGTGTTGTTGTGATGGGGAGTCGGTAGACCATCTTCTTCTTCATTGCCCTGTTACTCATTCTCTTTGGACTTTTATGTTTCAGGCCTTTGGTATTCATTAGGTTATGCCAAGATTAGTGGCAGGTATGTTATCTTGTTGGCATCAGTGACTTGGGAAATATAATTCGGACATTTGGAATTTGGTTCCAGGGTGCTTAATGTGGATTGTGTGGTTGGAACGAAATCGTCGTTCCTTTGAGGGTAATGAGAAGACATTGGACGAGTTAAAGGTTTTATGCCAACGTAGTCTTTTGGAGTGGTCTCGTTGTTGGGGTTTTACTGATTGTTCTTCTCTCTGAGTTTATGTCTTCTCTTAGCTTAGTTTCCTAATTTCTTGTTTAGCTGTGTGTTTGTTCTTTTCTTTTTTCTTGTTGTTCATCATCATGAACAACGTGTACTTTTCTTTTCTTTTTTCTCATTAATAATAATTTTCTGATTACCTGTCAAAAAAATATAGTTTGGAATGAAGATTTTTACTAGTATCGTTCAGTGAGTAATGCTTCTTTAAATTGTTTCCTTAGAAGAAGATATTCATTTGACTCACATGAGCATTTATTTACATATATTTATATACTTTTTAGCATCTCTAGATTATTCCACAGCTCAGACAGGGCATGCAAATGGGGCTGGTTGGCAAGAGGAGGTCTATCAAAAGGTAATATGCCATGTCTTTTTTTTTTTTTTTTTTAATTGGATGAAGTTTCACTTATGACAAATTCTCATAGGTATTGTGGGAAATGTTGAATTTAGGTGGAGTTGAAATTTGGGCTTAATTGATAACAGTTGCTGACCAACAAGAAATAATTATTTTGAACGATGTAGATATGGAATAAAGGGCAAAGCTTCCAACTTAATAGGATGTGAAGAATTATCTTAGCAGTAGAGAATTTGAACTTCTTGTTCTTTTTAAAAGAAATAATAAATTATTTTCTAACAAAACATCATTGAAGCTTAGATACTCATAAATCTGACATTATTATGATGCATTATTGATGATAATAGTGTTGCCATATACAACTGACATTAAACTAGGAACTTAGATGATAATATAGAATACTATATAGTCACAATCAGCTAAATCAGTCTTATGAGGGCCACATAATAAATCAGTGTATGACTATTCTTCCATATTTTTCTCCAATATGGAACTTCAATGATAGATTTCTGTTTTCTTCAAGAGATTCTCTTATTCTATGCTTGTTTGTTCTTCGTATCATGAATTTTATTTTGCACATTTTGTGGTGCTTGGCAAACCATAGAACTAGTTCAATTTAGTTTTGACCTAAATCTAAAATAAAAACTACTTCAACAATGAACTAGTTTTTGTTTTTATTAGTTTGTTTAAATGATTCATAATTACATTTTAATCCTTTTATTGAAACCATTAACACTAATATATTAACACTAATATTGGAAATAAAAATGACCAATTAAGGACCACTTTTTTTTTTTTTTTTTTTTTTGATAAGTAATTAGACTTTTATTCAACAAGAAAAATGCAAACAGCCATTACAGGTGTTCATGATGGTGAACACAAAAAACAGCAAACAAAAACAATTGAAAACAGAAAAAGAGAAGCAACTTAAGTGGCACTACTACAGGTAGAAAAGAACTCCGGAGTAGAAGAACAGTTTGAATAACCCCAGCACTTAGCCCATTCAAAGAGTATTTTGGCTGAGCGCTTGTAACTAATCAAGCGTTCTCTCCAGAACCTCAAAAGAGCGCTGGTTTCTTTCTAACCAAACAACCCACATCAAATAACCAGGAACCATATTCCAAACATCTGAAACATATTTTCCCAACCAATTACTCCAACAAGACACCAAACTCTCCACAGAGCCTGGCATGACCCATTGAATCCCAAAAGCTTGTAACATTTGCACCCACAAATTAAGGACCACTTCTATATTTTACAAAGTGGGAAAAACACAAAATTTATTACTTGTTAGCCCACTTCTATGGTTTTACTCTTCATGATGATACCTAGATGGGGATATCTGCAGTGGGTACTACTACTAGTTGTCTAGTGTGTGCCTAACTTGATACAACAACAACAAAGCCTTAGTCCCAAACTTCTTTTTTTTTTTGGGGGGGGGGGGGGGGTGGCTCTAGATCCTTGACAAATTAGTTAGGGTTGACCACATTTTTTTTTTTCCTCATTCTATTCTATCTGAAGTCATTCTCTCTGCTATTTCTATAATTGACATGTTATTTTTTATTACTATTATTGATGATTGGTCTTCCTCTACCTTCTTTCGTTCCCTCAACTTGGATCAACTCACTCTTTCTTACTAGTACATTAGGGCTTGTTTGGTTAAAAAAAATGGTCACTCATCACGCATTACTGAGTTTTCATCACCCATCACTCATCATTCATCACTCAAAATACCCAACTCCCTACACTCCACCCATTTGGCACCATCACTCAACTTGTCATCACTCAAATTTTTCAACTCTTTGTGGGCCCATACCTGTAACTTGGTGCAGCTTTTACTTTTTTCATTTTTTTTTTTTCCCCTTCAACCCCCAATACCCAGAAACCCGAAGCTGGTCAAGCTAGAACAACCTCCAACAACATATATATCATCCTGGATACTGGCACTAGAGAACATGAACATTCCTTTGAGAATATCAGCATTTATCCTATGCCATTGGCCTTGAGAAACATCTAATGCATGTATCTCACCAGAACAAAAGCCACCTTTAACAACACCAAACTGTAAAAATTAGAAAAAAAAACTCCAGAAACCCGAACCCAATTGAAAAAAAAAAAAAAAAAACCCCCAAAAACATGAAGGTCCCGAACCCAGTGAAAGAAGAAGAAAAAAAAAAATCCCAGAAACCCCAACCCAGTGAAAGAAGAAGAAGAGAAGAGTGTGAAAGGAAAAAGAAAAAAAATACGATGAAAAACCGAACCCAGTGGAAAAAAAAAAAAAAAAAAAAAAAAAAAAAAGGTCAAAAGTTGCGGCTGACCCTGACCGTGGGACCCATATGTAGTTTTAATTACGAAAATGCCATTAAAAACAGAGTTATGGAAACTGAAAACACCTAAAATATGTTTTCAGTTTCCATAACTCATCACTCAAAAATCAGAGAATTGAGTGACGGAAACAATCATTCAAAACCAAGCCAAACAATCATCCATCTATAGGACTCATTTGTTTTGGATGATGGATCATGAAAACTGAGTGATATCACTCAGTTTTCATGCTATCCAAACAAGCTCTTAATCACTCTCTGAACATGACTAAACCATCTCAAGTGACTTTCTTTAATCTTTTAATCAATAGAGGCTACCCCTACCTTTAAGTGGATTTCCTTATTTCAAACCCTATTATTCACTCATCCATCTTAACATTCTCATTTTAGTTTCAATCATTTAATAGATATGTTGCCTCTTTACAGCCCAACATTTGGTACTGTAGAGCATTGCTGGTCATATATATTTTTGTAAGTATAACTTTCACTGGTGACTGAACCTATGAAGGCTTGATAAGGAAGTGTTTTTAATAGTTGTTTATTGTGTATTTGAAACCTAGTCTTAGTAGTTTTAGGCAGGAAAAAAAAATCTAAATCATCTTGTTCAATCTGGTGTTTTGCAAAAAAGATATGCTATAGTGCTTGAGAGATTAAAATTTCCTGTTTACAAAGGGGATGGGTTGCTTTTGAGTTCTTTTCATGCTATCTTCAACTCCTAGATTGATTAATCATATTCTGAATTTCATCTTTTTGTATGCCCTTAAGCTGCTGGCTGAACATTTTGTACATGGGTTGCACAGCCTTTATTTGTTATTTATTAAATATTCATAAAAATGTATGTATATATATATATATATATATATATAGGTAGGGGAGAGAGCGAGAGAGAATCTGTATTTTAATTGTGAGATGATATTTTTTATTCATATTTTTTTTTAGTTGTGTAGCAGATTGAGTTATTTTACTACTTACTTGATTTGACAAATAGTGATTTTGGTGCATTGGAGAGAATATGGTTAGAGTGGGGCTTAGGCAATGATATAAAAGCACTCCTCTAACATTTGGAATTTAGTTGTGTTGTGTTTGATGTGGTGTATTTGGAAGGAACACAATTGGCGGACTTTTGAGGATTTGGATAGATCCGATGACAAGTTGCTTGCTCTTTTTACTGGTTCTCTTCATGATTGTTCTAGGGCTTGGGGACTCACATCTAGTGATTCTCTCTCATTGTTCCTTAGTTCTCTTTTTCTTTGTAATTAGTTTCCTTCTCTGTTTTTTGTTTTTCTCTTGTTTTGCTTTGTGCCTTTTTTGAATATACATATTTCGTACCTATCAAAAAAAAAAAAACTTGCTTTTGGGTGATAAGATTTATATATATAAAAAAAATGTTTCAAATGAGTTATTAAATAGATTATAGGAAAATCTCTACAGCCATTATCCTGAGCCAAAAATAATATAAAAGCAAGGCTTGAGAGTAATTTGTAGAAAATTAGTATTTTATTAATTGTAATATGGTTTATCTAGCAAGTAGTTAGTCTGGTGAAGTTCCTATTAGGAAAGATGGTCAACATGAAGTAAAAGGTGAACCACCCATATCTTGAGTAGAAATAAAAAGGAATTCAAGAAGATGAAATCTTGGTCAAATGTAGTGAGTTTTATCCATCAACTAGGCTGTCTGGTGTACCTATCAAGAAAGATGTGGGGTGCATCAGCATAGAGAAGAAGAACCAGGAATTCTTGTTTGTGCATGAGTGGACATGTGTATTTATTTATTTCATATCAAATTTCATTAAAAGGAAATATTTTAAGAAAAACTTTGTACATGAGGTCAAAGAAAAAGATGATTATTGTAGTGCAGCTGAACGTGGTTTAGGATCAGTAAATATAGGCATATTTGTCTCCTGAAATTAAGAGTGAATAGCACTTGTGGATGATGGATGGATGTTATCAATTTAAGACTCCTTTTGTTCTCTCCCACTTTTTTTCTTTTCTTTTCTTTATTAAATTTCATCCGGAATATATTTGTACGTTACAATGACAGCTTCATATTTGTATTGTTATAAAATCCACTGGTTGAAACGTTAACTGAAGCTTGTGTAAAACCCTATACAAACTCATGCTTTAACGGATATGTATAACTTTCCCCCAAGGGGAAGCATGCATCAGTACACTGATAATAAGGAAATAAATAAGGCTTCTGAAGAAATGAAGAGTTTGATAATCTGTCTTGCTAATTTCTTTTTGCAGATCGAAACCATGAAGGACTTGTACTTGCCTGAAATAAATGAAATGTACCAGAAAATTGCTGCTAAATTGCAGCAGGTATGTTGTGCTTCAAAAATTCCTTGTGCAATTCATCGCCTAAGTTTACTCATTATTCAGCCTATCACATGATAGTTTTGGTATTAATGGCATCCTTCTGGAGAGATGGATATGTGGTTGAAAGTAGTGGCAGCTGTCCTCATGGGGCTGTTAATACACCTGTGCTTAGAAACACCCCACTGTTTACCGTATAGGAACAAATTAAAAATAACTTGATTATGTTTTGTAACTTGATCTTTGTCCTTTACTAGAATTCTTGTTCTTATAATTATTTTTATTTTTTTTGTTCTCCAGCATTATGATTCTCTTCCACAACAATCAACGTCAGATCTGCTTGAGAAGTTGAAAGTATTTAAGATTATGTTGGAGCGTATTATAACATTCTTACAGGTTTCCAAAAATAATATATCACCTGGTTACAAGGAGAAGCTGGGGTCATATGAGAAGCAGATAGTAAATTGTATAAAAGCATATTGCTTTAAGAAGCCTGCACTGCAGCAAGGACAGCTTCCTGCGCCTCATATGCAAACCATGCAACAGCCACCTCAACTTGCTCAAATTCAGTCTCATGAAAATCAAATGAATCCTCAGTTGCAATCAATGAACTTACAAGGTTCTGTTCCGACAATGCCGCAGAATTCTATGTCAAGCCTGCAGCACAATTCTGTGTCTTTATCTGGGGCTTCGACGGCACAGCCAAACATGATGAACTCACTACAACCTGGCTCCAATTTGGACTCAGGACAAGGAAATTCTCTGAGCTCTTTGCAGCCAGTGACTATGGGATGTCATTGAAAGTGCGCAAGTATGTGGGAGCTCTAATTGTAACTTGTCCTTTTGGGATATCACGTAGATGTAAAACATCCCCATGTGGTGACATTAGTAGCTTACTTTAACACAAGACTAGGTCCAGCACAACCAATAATCATGTGAAAGACTAAATTTCCATTTCAGATTGCTTACTTTTAAAAGTGCCATCCGTTTTAATTAGTAAGGATTTATTTAGCTATACTAAGAAAAAAAAAAGTAATGCTGTATAAAATTTTGTCTGACAAGCTGGGGGAAATGACTCACCAAAATAAGCTGTAACATGCACACACTTGTTACCCTGTTTGGTTAGGTTCAAAAATGAAATAAGCCAACTTATTTCATAGGTACAGATTTTGAAAGCCTTTCATTTTTCTGAGTGCTCCTGTACTTTTAAATAATAAACATTTTATACAAAATAAACTAGTGAAAAAAACGAAGCTATTCTAAACACCAAACTTGAGTCTTTATATGCTTGGTTTCTCATTTTCTTTCGTTTGACATTTTGAATATTTTGTATGACTGAATTAACGCTTTGTTTGTTTCACTGTAAAATGTTTCAAATGTAAAATTTTTTACAACGAAGTATTTTCTTTTGAAACATCATACAGAAAAACATTTTCAAGTGTTTGGTAAACATTTTCAAGTGTTTAGTAATTGGTGTGACAAAATTTTCCAAGCACAAGCCATCAAAACCAGTGCCTCCTAGCGATTGTTGGTGGCTCTGGTTTATCAAGCTCATATATGGAATGTGTTTTTTGCTTTAACATTTCTGTTAGGCCTGTATTTGTGATCTGGCTGGTAGGACTTGTGTCTCTCTACTCATCTAGGATGCATGGACATGGGTGTGGGCACAATATGGCGATATGAGCAATTTTGTGAAAAATTATAACGTGAGACAACAGATAGGGTATTGTTATGACATAGTTATGGCACCCCAAATAAAGGGTCCGTGCTTAACTACTCATTCCATATATGAGCTTGATAAAGCATGTGTTCGCAGTAGCATTTCATACCATAACCAATATTTTACTGCAGTTAATTATTAGAAAAAACTGAGGAAGGGCATAACTGGAAAAAGAAGAGAACAAATATTCGAAGTAATGTCAGAAAGGCTTGTGGTAAGTGTTGATGATCCTCATATGAAGAAAAATAAAATTTCTCGGAAATATGAAAAATGCGTCTACAAGTATAAAGAATTGGATATGACATTGAAAGCAAATGTCGTATCATGGGAGTTGACTACAAGAACTAGTAGTGCTATATTAGGAGTTGGAAACAAAACACCTGAATGCATCACCCAAACAAAGTGCTAGGAATACAATTCGTTGAGGAACACTTGGGGGTCTAATATTTGGAAAGCAAGGTATCAAGTTAGTTGAATAGGAAAACATTTTCTGTTGACAGATTTACCATAGTGAACTTTGAACAATCAAGTGCTACTGTTAATTTTTTTCAGAGAAAAAAATATTGGGTTTTTGTTCATAATTTTTAAAATTTCATGAAATTTTATTTACTACTTGGGACTTATTTTCTTTAATAGCTTAATCGCGCCTGTATGGTTACTTACATAATAGGAGTATCTCCTTTTGTGTATAGAATGGAAACTTTGAAGAGGCATCTCCCTGTTCTGGCCAAGAGGGATTACATGAACTCGGGAAAATTGCTATATGGTTTGAGGAAAAGATTTATATTGCTGCCTCAAGCCAGTAAGATTATCTACGAAAATTATCTCTGAAAATGCTTACAATGGAAACTAAGTCTCAGAATCCTAAAGGCAATGCTTCGCCATCCAACTCTGCTGGCAATAGTAATAAGTCCCCAGATGCAGGTAAGAACATCAAAGAATTATGTGCATTGTTTTATTTACATATTAATCCACCCTGCTTCTCTCTCTGGTGTTGTGTTTTTGACACTGAAATCATTGTTTCACGTATCTTCATGGATTATATACACATGGATTATATACACACACGCATACTTACATGCATATGTACATATACAGAAACATAGATATATGTCTATATATGTGTGTGTGAGATTTTTTTTTTCCTTTTGGACATGGAAGCGTAATTCCTGTTAAAATGTCTAAAGATGTTATTTTTGTGACATCTTGAAACGTAATGTTGCCTTTGTTTTATTGGTGGGGGCTATGGGGATAGGTGGATGCTATATGCAGTTGAATTTGTATGTCTACTGTTGGACTGCTTTTACCCTCAAAACAGGTTATGAAAAATAAATGAGCGTACTTATCAAAAAAAGAAGAGAAAAAAAAAAAAAAAAAGAGATATGAGTAGGCTCATGAGCTCTAGCCCAAATTCCATTTCCTTTCATTGTAAGGGTAATGGAGTGAGGTTGTGGGTTCAAATATAAGGAATTCAATTGAAATATATTTCCATTTTTCTCTTTTTCATTGTTGTTGTTGTTGTTTTTTTTTGGTGGGGGGTGTGGGGGCTGGCCTGTAGTGCTTTTAACACCTTTGCCAATGGTATAGTATGTGCTTCTATGTTTTCTTTATTCCACTTTTTTTTTTTTTTTTAATTTATATTTTTTAATTTTTTAATTTTTTTTTTTTTATCCTTCAACATTTCATATAGTTTGGTGTCTGTTTTTTATCCTTTTATTGGCTACGATAATCCCTATTATGATAACCATGACCCAGATGTTGACACTGACATCGACGAAAAATGGTTCCAAGGAAGAGATAGATAGGACTAAACAGGTCCAACACTTGAGAAGAAAAAAAAAAAAAAAAAAAAAAAAAAAAAAAAAAAAAAAAAGGTCCTAGAAACGTCTTGAAGCAGCTCAGCCTTATCCATATATGTCAGAAACATTTATTGCCCCTGTAGAAACCTTATCCAATAGCAGATTTATCTCCAACTAGGCCCCTACTTTCCTTCAACCCCTATCAATCACAAGCCAAACCCCTACCATCTTATGTAAAGCTAATTGTAAATTGTATTTGAATTTGTTTTGAGTTTCGTAGTCTATAAATAACTACTTGTATCATTGTAAAGGCAGAACATAGCCTCCTTAAGAAATTCTTATGATTTATGTAAGAGTCTGTTGAATCAAATAATATCAGTCATTTTGTTGTATCCAATTCTCTACTCTATTCTATTCCATACTTTCAAGTAATTTTCTATATTTCTTTAGCGTTATATTTTCATAACCAGTTCCCATAATCTTTTTACACCCTCTATTACCTCCTAACACTCTCTACCTCCTAACCCACTATATATAATATATATATATTGTAAAGTTGTGATTTACAACTATGTATTTAGTTGGCTTTTATTCCGTGCCAAATTTAATTGTAAGTTTATTCAATCTTTTGTACTCTGTATTTATTGTGGGATTTGATTATAAGGGTTGTGTGATAAAGAGAGAGAGTGTGAAGACTCAAGCAATTGAAGTCAGAAGATTTCTCATGGATAGCTCACGACTAAGCATCTCGCAAAGTGAAGCATGTGCCTTGCACATGACTGGAATGTGAAGAGTCAGTACAGATGGAGACAGCTATGTTTCGCGAGTAGTTCGTGGGTAAGGCCTTCTCGCGAGACACCTGCGAAACATTCTGTTCTGCCAGATTGTACTATCTGATACACACTTTCTGTACCCACACTATTTATACCCTCATTACTCACAAATGTTAACAAATGCTTCTGAGAGAAAATCCTAGCCAAACACCTTGAAAGTTAGAGATTATCATACCCATATATCTCTACACATAAACTTGTGGATTTCCTCAACTCCTACCTCTCCATTTCCATACCATTAAGAGGTTGATAACTCAAACACTTACCACACCCTTTTAGAGTGTCAAGTGAGGATTTGGTGCTGCTGGGAAGCATTGGAAGAAGCTAAGGATGGCAGATGCAACATGGAGCTTGTTGCGGGATCCGGAGAGCTAGACAAGACACGGTTTCGAGAAGTCTTGTTGGAGTAGGAGCTTGGAGGGCTTAGGTACAACGGATAGATTAGGCTTGGAGAGTCTCTTGCTAACCCATGTATCCCAACTGATTGTCTAGTGGATCGATTACCGCTTGGAGGGCGGCGGAGAGGTTTCTCGCCGAGTTCTTCAGTTTCCTCTTTGATAACACATCGGCGTGTTATCTTGTGTTTGCATCTTTCTTCCCTACTCTTTTATATTCCATTTTACTGCTGTGTTGCTATGATTATGGATTAGAGTAGTTTGTTTGTTTATCCGCTCGCATTTACATTATTCCGCACTTAGTATTAAGTTAGTGTAAAATCAATCGAGCCATAACTTTAATTTGGAGGTCTAAACAGCTCTTGTGTTTTCAACACATTTTCGAACTTTCATATATATATATATATATATATATCTATATAATAACTAATAGCCGAAACGTTTGACTTTTTGTTGACCATTCCTCATTGTGCCACTTGGCTACATAACTTACTGCCACATTCTCTTTAAAACACTAAACAATTGTATCTTTTTGGTGGTTTGCTTATTCAGTTTCAAATGCCACGTACATATTTAAAAATACCAAACAATTATACATTTTCATTTTGTCCACGAAATTTCAGTATCTATTTACCATTTCACATAAGATTTATATATATCACCTTTTCATAATTTAATTTTGTGACGATTGGAAAAAATTTTGCGTGTGTTTTAAATCATTCGAATCAATCGCTGGTGCTTGCGTCTGATCCTGCAAGAGGATTTGTGAATTATGCGTGGTATTATGATTTCGGTTTGGCTCTTATGTATGATATCCATTTGCGACGATGATCTGCTTTGGATATTTGCACTGCTTCGAAAATTACCTTGGTTAGTAACCATTAAGAACTTTTAGAACTAATTGGTTTTTTGTGATTGTTATGAATATACAGGCAGATTGTCTTTTCATTATTGTATATTATATTTGTTTTAACATGTTCAGGAATAGATGAGTTTCTTGGCCATTGTTATATTATATTTTATATTTTATTCAAGTGCTTAAATACTCGTGTATTACAAATGGCTATTATATACCTGTTGAGTTTATGAATGAATCAATATAGATTATCTTGGTTGGAGATATTGATGACCACTCCTTATTCGTAGAAACACACAACAAAATTTATTAGGTTTTACAAATAGGAATTTTTGAGAAGACACACAGGTTTTTTGTGTTTCTAAGAAAGATGAAAAAGAAGAATTTGAGAAGAAGTTATCAAATGAATATGAACTACTATTTATACCCAAAGGATTATGACCCTTCAATAGACACAGGTTTTTTGTGTTTCTAAGAAAGATGAAAAAGAAGAATTTGAGAAGAAGTTATCAAATGAATATGAACTACTATTTATACCCAAACGATTATGACCCTTCAATAGACATGTTGTCATTCAATATGCAGTTTTTCGGCCAATAATCATTTTTTCATTCAATAAGTACCTTTTCGGTCAATAGGAATATTTTCATGCAATAAACACATTTTTCAGTTAATAGACACATTTTCGGTCAATAGGCACATTTTCTGTCAATAAGTACCTTTAATATATATATCTCATATGAAGGGTTATGACCTTTCAATAGGTACCTTTTGGTATATCCAATATGAAGAGTTATAACATTTCAATAGGCATCTTTTGGTATATCCAATATGAAAGGTTGTAACCTTTCAATAGGCACCTTTTAATATATATTTAATTTGAAGAGTTGTGACTTTTCAATGGCACCTTTTAATATATCTAATTTGAAGGGTTTTGACTTTTCAATAGACACCTTTTAATATATCTAATTTGAAAGATTATGACATTTCAATAGACTTCTTTTGGTATATATCTTACAAGTTATCTTTTATATACCTATATATACAACAAAAATTAAACTAGAGCCGTAACATTTTATCTATTATTATTTATTACAAAAAAGTAATAAATAAAACAACGTTGCTTTCTTCTACCTAACTGATAAAAATTTATACTATTTCTTTCAATATCATTTTTTTTTTTAATTTCATACATTTTTGCTTACTACTTAAAATAAAAAATAATGATTTTTTTTTCCTAAAACTTATTTAGTAGTTATTCTCATGCATTGCACGGGTTAGCGACTAGTATATATAAAAGGGAAAGCAGTAGGCCTTCATATGCTGCCATACACATGTGAGTGTGGGAAAAGGTCCACATGCATACCTTTTTTCTTGTTACACCTCTCTCCCCACTATTCCCTTTGTTATATTTTCTTTTTCCCTCAAAAAATTTAGCCAAAGAACCTTAGTAAACTAGCTTGACTGCAGTACCAAAAACAAAAACAAGCTTTGGTGAAAGTTAATTGCAATGCAACATCACTCAACAATAAAATGACCCAGCTTGATGAAGACAATAGCATTAATGTAGCAACTTGATTGAAACAATACTCATGGGTGGTTACACTTTAGCTCCAACAGTGAAGGGAAGGGTAGTTAGGTAATCATGGTTGAAGACTCATTTTCTCTCCCTATTTTCTCTTCGATTTGGAGAGATTGTAATTTGGTGGGCCTGGGTGGAAAATACTTGAAACCGCCTATTTTCTCTTTAATTTCCACTCCCAACCAAACAAGAGAAAATGAGTTTTCTCCCCACTTTTGTCTCCCTCTTGTTTTCACCTCAACCAAACAAATTGTAAGTCCCACTCCATCCCACTTTAAATATTTATCACTCCCTTATCCATTTCATCATCAGCTACTAATACCTCTCATCATTTCCAACTTAGGCTAGACTACAAAATTGTTTTTTTTTTCCTAAAAATTGTAGCACACATTTAAGCCTTCATTCGCCTCTTAACTGCCCCTTAAGTAAGCCTATTACCCATTTTATTACTTTATTAGTCTAGGATTTCATTTAATCAAATAAATGTCATGTTTTGCTTTGTGATTATCATGTTTTATATATGGTTTTCTACATGATTACTGGGATTAGTATATTATTTCCATATAAAAACTAGTGTACTAATCACATGAATTTCTTTTATTTCTATGCTTCCATATATGACTATGTGCTTACATATGCAAATACATGCACTATCATGGATTCCTCTTTGGGAATTTTCTAGATCTACATTTTCTAAAGCCTATTTATGTAATTTTGAATATGTATATGATGATTTAGGCATGAGATTAATCTTGGCTCTCTAGATTAGGCATGTATTGTATTGATTCATTTGAAATATGTATTGGCGTGTTTACGTATTTAGTGGGTATGCGATATTTGGTGCTTGAATGATTATGTATATTCTTTTATACCTTGATTGTGTATGTGTGAAGGTTTATACCTTGATTTACACACTTGGTCATTGTGGTGCCAGTGCCTCTAGGCAGTTTGACTCCCTTTTACTGCGCATGGTTACCATGCTCTAAGAAATAAGTCTCAGCCGAGTGGACTAGAGGCGGAGGGTTTATAGGGTCTCCACTAGATTAGGTTTAGGAAGCATATTTGTGTCCCTTGCAAAGGGCTTGATCTATTTAGAGTTTGTGTTTAGAGTTAAGGTATAGAGATGAGAAGGTGTTAAGCACCCAACTTTGCCCGACCTATGGGTTGGCCTCTACTCATTGTGTTCTATATCATAATTCTATCAAAGGGTCCTCTATTAGGTTATTCTATCACATATGTGTGCAATCACACACACTAGTTTTATCCTGACATATATCTAATCATACACCCTAGCATCCATCTAGGCTTGGCATATCACATTGCAGCTTTCATCTTATCACCCAAACGTGACGTCTTCATCTCATCTAAACATATATCCTAACATTCATCTAAGTATGGTATCTCATACTCTATCTCATGGTATAACACATATCATCATACTACATCATGCTAGCATATAAACTAGCATCATCATCACATGGGTAGCAAAACATGATTACAAGACAACAAACATCTCATATCATCCAAGGGCAGTAAGCATCATCAACCATTCATGTTCATCATACCATTGCATATTCATCACATGTTCACCACATTCTTCTCATATCATATATGCATGTTAATATTGTAATGCATGTACTTATCTTACTTACCTCACTGCATCATCACTATTACACATATTCATCAAATGCATGATACTATTGTTATGCATGTTCATGTTCAAGTAAGCATTCAAACACTACTAATGTAATTGAACTAACAAAGCTATAAAACATGTTATCTTATTGACTACTAACCTAAATATGTAAAAATTATCTTAAACAGAAGCTTAGAGATGCATATAAGCTAAACAAAACATAACAAATCAAAGAATAAATAATTCTTAAAAAAATTCTTTTTCACATCAATTGAACTAATAGCATCCAATCAAGTCAACATTTTTTACCTTTCCTAAACTAACTATTTTGGGTTGTTGTTGTTTTAACATGAGAATGATTCTTGAAGAATAAATATTGCTTCAAATTACTTTTAAACGAGAAATGTAACACAATTACACTCTTAAGTCCTTTAAATTTCTCATATGCTATATTTGCTACGTAATATTCACGAGTTAGCTATGTATATATTACTTCGCAACATTGTAGATAATATCCACATAAATATTTATAAGTATCCTCACATGTTGCATGTATATATTCTATTTAAATAATATCACATGTTATATATATATATATATATATATATCTATGTATTGTTTGTACAAAAATATTTTTTTCAAAAACAAATTCCAAGTTTAATAGTTATTTTCTACAATGTGAGTTATATAGATTATAATCAAAATGAAAAATTATCCTTTAGATAAACGTTGTGGGGTGCTTAACACCTTCCACACACATAACCGAGCTTTTGAGTTTAAAAATTTTTGGTTCAAAATTTTATCCTACCTTATTAGTTAGGATGGCCCAAAATAACTAGGTAATTAAAATGAATTAGACAATGGGTGAGCAACCACACCTAAAAATCCATTAGTTAATGGTGATTCTTAAAAATTAATAAGTAAAGATACTCACACACATCACCCTAGTGCCACAAATGCACATACATCATCATAGGTCGCCAATGTCAAAATACTCTCAAGAAAAAGGCATCTTTGGGAGGCCAGTGGATCAGTGAAAATTATCTCTACCAAAAAAAATTTGGTATCCACAACCATAAACACACCCAAAAAAAAAAAAAAAAATACTAATTGATATGCTATATTTGCCCAAAATCATGGACTAACTTTCAACACCCTGAATAATGACCAAATCCTTAAATTTAGCAAATTCCCGATGGGTGTTTCCTTATAGATTGACCCCAAAAAAAAATGGTTTAGCCAAAAAAATTACCTAAATCATGATAAACTAGATTTCCCTAAATATCCAAATAAGAAAAAAGTTTAAGGTAGCCATTATTCTATATAGTGATACCATATTCATGTAATAAGGAATTACATGAAAAAAGTCTTTTTTTATCTCAATCAAGTCTTGGATAAAACCATTTTAATAACCTAGGGGTTCAAAATCCCAAATTTGCCATTTTTGGCTAAGTTTGACCAGCGTTGACTAAACATAATTGGGATTAGTCAAAAATTTGACCAAACAATATGATCATCCAATCGAGATAAATTTTTTTCATATTAAATATCATAAAATTCTCTTCAAAAAGATAATTCACGGGCCAAAATTAGAGTTGAAACGAATGAAATATCAAGAAAACATAAAAATCCTAATTAAAAATATTATTTCATTATTTTTCAGGTAAAAGAGTTATTTTTGGGCGTTTTTGCGAAATAGACAGCACAAATCCAGCCACAACGAATGTGAACGGCTTAGATTACATTGAATTATGATCAATATCCCCTTCGGATTAGGAGGAATTAATTTTTCAAAAAAAGTGCCACACAGATTTCTACACTACGTCACCTCCCTTCCAAGTGTAATATCTCGACAACCGTAGCTCAAAATTACATGATGCCTAAACTTATGAAAACTAGACATTCAGAACTTCCCATAAATATCATGTTTGAAGAATTCCAAGCTCTTGAAGAACTCCAGAAAATAGCTCAAAAATAGGGTCAAAAAAGAAGAAAAATCTGAAAACTGAAAATGGAAGAGTGGATAAGCATCTAGAAAAAGATGAGATGGCAACAAGATCCCTCATAAGGAGCCTCCAGTCCTGGTGGGTGCACCCCTCATGGGGATCCCACTACCCTCATTTTTTTTTATATAGATACCCCCTATTTCCTTGGAAAAATCATGAAGAAAAAAGCACAAAAATTCCCCTCCTTGTCCAACCTGTCTAGGATTCTCTCTAGATTTATTTTCTCTCTATTCTATTTGTACAAGATAGAGAATGAAAAGAGGTTGAGAATTGAGATAGAGAGACTCATACAGTACTTAGTTTGTCTCGTATACTATTCATCTTCCATAGATACAATGAGAAATAGAGAAGAGAGGTGGGAAGATGGAGCAATAACGATGAGAATAGAATGCAACCTTTATTTAGTATTCTTAGAATACAAAAACGTGGTATTCACTCCTCTTATATGAATGGTAAATCTTATTAATTAAATTCATAACATTATCATTCATATAAGAGGAATGGGTACTATGGAGTGACACTTTGGTAATATAGAATAATTACTCAATATGTTAAAAAACAAAGAATGTTATGTTTATTTAAAGCTTAACATTCCAAATTTAAAATAATAATAATTAAACTTGACATTCTTTTAAAAGAAAGTCATTATGATCTATGAGTGGAATTTGTGGTATACTTTTTTGTTAGAATCTCATTCTCTCTCTTTTATGTGTGTCAATTTGTGTTTGTTTGTTTCTTAAAAAAAAAAAAAAAAAGTTAAGTCATTTTCTATTAGTAATTATTAATTATTATTATCACTTGCGCGCAAATGATGCTAGTTAGAACGTAGTTGTATTTTTTTTTTTTTTTTGATGGAAAAACGAAGTTGTATTTGATCTCAAAAAAAAAAAAAAAAAAAAAGGATTTAGTTGTATTTCAAATTTTATTAAAATTAAGTAAAAAGAATTGTGTGATTATTTATTACTAGTGTTTAACCCACGCAATGCACGGGATCGTTTTACATATTAATAAACTTTATTTAATAATGTAGTATATTTAAGCATATAGTGTCCAATACCTAAAACTATATACATTGGAGTACTTCTTCATGAGATATAACTTGTACCAGCCATTTCAATTAAGTGTCAGCCCAAGGAATCCCTTGAGTCCATCTTGCATTGCCCCGTAACTTCTCTCACCCAAAAGTAAAAGGAAGTATATATTGTCATTCAAATAATTATTCATCAATGACAAACAAATTGTGATAATAAGAACAATAATTGATCGTGACTTTGCTTTTTTCAAGTTTTAAAATATCTTTTTTTTCTTGGCACATTATTTAATTGTATACCATAGTTGCTTATGCAAGAGACTTGTTACGTAAGTTGGATTGTCATACTTTTTTTAAGTTTGGGAATTTCTAGTTGGTTCATATGTGGAGGGGGAAGTGGGCTTACATTGTATGTCTCCATTTTTTCTATACTTTGTTTAATAAGTATTATATTAGACACTTTCAAAATTAAGTGTGTCTAATATAAATTGCAGCTTCATGGCAAAGCAATAAACCAAACATAAGGATGATCAACGCATACACATACACACCTTTTTTCCAATTCTAATAATTGCAGTTAAATATTCAATTAGAATTGCTTACTATACCAATCACATTAGCTAATTAAACATTATATAAGAAGCTCACTTTGGTCTTGGTGATGTAGAGATATAAAACCAAAAGAGGGTGAGTTAGACTCATTAGAATGCATGGTCTCAAATCTCCTTATTTTCCCAATATCAATATTCACGTAAAAGAAAAAAGGAGTTCATAAGGCATGCCAAAACATTAGTATTTTACTGATCCAGTCAATTCTTCCACCAAAGGGATCAAATATGGAACATAATTCACCTAGGTTTATGATTTGCAGAATATGACGCCCATGCTACATTGCAGCATAAATGCATTGCTCATTTTTCCCGCAGCCAAACCATTAAAATTAGGAGAAATTTTTTTTCAATTATCGTTTGGTCACAACTTGAATTAAAACACATAAAAACAACACCCAGCCTATTAAAATTAGAACCTTGAAACTCATTTAGCCACAAAGTCTCCATAAGATTTTGGACTAATAATGGGAATCAGATAAACTTACCCCATGCTATGCAATATTGAAATAACACAAAACTTAATTAGTTTTGCTTATAAAAATTTAAGCTCTATCTATGGGGAAAAAAAATGTTAGGAAAGTAAGATCAATGAGCCATATATGTGTTCTCTACGATCTGTTAATATAATAAAATGGATGTCCTCCCTCAAGCTCATTACTGCCCAAACGCTACAATCCATTAAAAATCCAGCATTATTACATTCTAATTAAAATAAGAATAAAGATTTGTAAATTCTTGGCACTAACGAATAAAACATCTCCTTAATTTGCATGTGTCACACATTTGGCGCGTGTAACTCCAATATAAATTGCATGTCCATCTTAACAATCTTTGCAAAGGTAGAAATTTTTGGACGGAGGTAGGGGAAATTTGGTTCAAGGATTTCTTCAAATAGTATTAGAGGAATTGAGGAAGGAAAGAGAAAAACAGCCCAGCAAACCTCACTTTGTCACTGTCAGTAAAGAGTACTTTGGACACAACAATTGCATTGGCAGCTTTTGTATGGTCAAAGCAGACAGTGAAACCTGTTTGGCCACATGTGACATTGGAATTGTAATTGTACTGTAGCTTCCATAGACACAACATTAAACCATTAATGAACATGAGAAAATGAAATTTGGAAGTCAAATGTATGGCATAATTAACTTAGCTATAACATTAGTGTTTGTGTGAAGTTGACTTGAACTTGCAAAAGTGAGTAAGACATTTTATCAAACACATGGTTTGCTTTTCCAAATGGGAATGAGATGAATGTTTTGCAACATGAATCCACCCAAAAATTACACCCAAGACAAAATAAACACAACTAAGTAAAAGCACCGTGGGATTGCAACCAACTACTTGAGTAGTTGAGCCTATTTATAAAGGTATTATATAGAGCAACTAACGAGCTTGCAGATGTACCAACGCCTGAAAATTTTTAAATGTAATGTGACATGTTTTCATCATTGTACCCGCATGATGCAAGACCAAGTTATAAATTATAGAAACGGAGTGAGTCAGTAAATATCTTAACCAATAAAGAAATCAAACCAAAACAAAAAAACTACTCCGATTAGCAAAAAAACCATTACCAAACAACATAAAAAAATGAATAAACAAAGTTAGTTAGTACCTCTTTAGATACAGAAGAAGGTTTTGATATTCATTACCCGATGGCTGTTCCCCCTTCGGTTTAGTATTTTGTACCACAACTAATAAAGTTGAAGATTTAATTTTCCCGAGCTTGTGTTTCCTTAAACATGCAAACCACAAACTCAGTACCTGGAATTAAAAAAAAAGAAAAAAAAAAGAAAAAAAAAAGAATTGAAAGAAACAGAGAGACAAAGAGAAAAAGAAAAAAGAAAACAAAACAGACTTCCCTATTATTTTTTTTTTATAAACTTCATTTTTTATTGTTTTAGGACATTATAATATCCATCTTAATCTGTGTTTATGCATGAAATATATTCAAATGAAACATAATGAGGAAAATGCAAAACACCTCATCACCATTATAGGATTCTTACTGTAACTCCCCAATTTATATTGCAAAGAGGACAATTAATTCCAAGAATACAAAGTCGAACAAAAAATATATCTTGAGGTAGGGGGGAGAAAAAAAAAAAGAGATCCCTTAAAACCAATCCTTATTTTGTACTTGCACTGATTGAAACTAAAAATTGGTCCCTCAAGATCAAATGTCCAAGCCTATGTAAGTGCAAAGAAAGTAGCTATGGTAGGCCTAACCAAGTCTTATATTATAGAATTTTCTCAATACAAATCATTAAAAGATAAGAGCTGGTACCAATAGAAATCTGCATTACCTTGCTCTTTCCTTGAGCTATGTACATTTGGTTTTCAATTTCTTGATGCTTCCTACCATTGTCCTTTTCCATCAACTCCTATTTGATTAGGATGTTGATAATATTTGCACTTTTCTCAATTTCACCAATATTCATTTTCTTATTTGTCTCTACCTTTTTTTCAACTACTTTGGCTCTAAGTAGCAATTAAGACCTAGCAAAAAAAAATTTTAAAAAAAATATTCACAAAAAAATAGCATTAGCATAAAACATAAAATGATGCATTGAGTTGCACTCTATAAAACTCAAAGGATTATTATATCATAAATTGACAGTTTTTAGACCCCTTAAACAATTGAATTAACCCTAGTTAATTAGCCAAGTTGTTACTTAGTTAGATTAACAAGTCTAGGTTATCACAATAATAAAGATCAAATCATGCAAAGCAGCGGAAAATAAATAACACACGATATGATCACCCAGGAAACCAAACCGGTAAAAACCTGGGGAGGATTTGACCTAGCTATCCTCAAGATAAACTTGAATCCACTATCAGAAAGAATCGAAGTTCATAAAAAAGGACTTACAAGCACCCCCGCTCGACTTCCTAATGCTACCAACCAGTAGAACTTACTGACACGACCACGTGCAAGCTCCGAATCCACGAACTCCTTCTTTCTTTGGATTCCACCAGCTACAAGCACCTCTGCTTGTGTATTCTTTAAGCTTTAACGGTAGCAACTGTTTTGATCATCAAGGTTTAGAGAATATCTCTTCCTTGAAAACCCTAAATTTGTGTAAAGGAAAGCTCCTCTAGATCTCACAAGAGATTTACACAAACCGCAATATGAGCAATACTAAAGCGTGGCTAGGGTTTGCCTTCTATACTTAGGACAAATAAGAAACCCTAAAAACGTTTTAAACACATAGGGCTGAGTTGGACGAATCTGCAAAAAAGCAATCTGCCCGACGTTCGATCGGTCGAGCCTGAGCTTCGATCGATCGAGCCAAGCTGAAAGCCATACTGCTTTCTGCTTTCTGCTTTCCACTCGATTCCAACTTTACATTGACATACAACTTTGAGCTAGCTTTAAACACTTCTAAACACAATGTTTTGATCATGGTTTGCCAACATTACACATTAGAGTTCTAAAATACATAAAGTCCTAAACTTTAGAACCTAACAAACTCCCCCTTTGGCAATTCATGACAAAACACAACTTAAAAGCTCAAAGTTTACAACATGAAAAAGCCCTTTACAAAATAATGCTCATAAACAAAAATTCAATCCTAACTACTATCCATCAGTTGCAAGTATAGACAGCAGCTCAATTGAATCAACCTGTATATTTCCTGAAACATTAAACAAAATGCATAACCGCATGTGTGGAAATAATACAAGTAAACAAAATAACTTCTTGAATTCAAACAACACACAAATAAAGACATATATCAATGAATAACTCATGAATATAAATCAATAAGCAGTTTGAAACAAGAAACAAATAAAGTACTAACAAAAAACATAAAACTCCCCCTAACATGAATATCTATCAAAAACAAGGAAAGAGCTAAAAAAGTTAAGTACACAGTGAAGCACCTAGATACAATCTAAAAACTCCACAAGCTTCAACCAAAAACAAAAAATCTCCCCCTGAAAGCAAACTCCACAAGTACTCCCCCTTTTTGTGTCGGAATGCCAAAGGGCACACAAGAAATCCATCATCAAAAGGGAGGTGGTCCAAACTGCGCCAACTCCGCACGCAAGGCACGGATCTCATCAATCACGTCCACCAAAATCTGTCCTTAAGCCGCTTGAACGGTCAAGAGATGATCCAACGTGCGACGAATGTCCGAATCATCCGTAGCAGTCGGTGGAGGAACAGCAGCATCAGCAGTACCTGAAGGCTCAGCAGCATCTGTACCTGTAGAAGAGGGAGGAGGGGGAACACTACTTGACGACGCACCTCTAGGACGAGAAGGAGGACTCTTCAACTGAGCAGCCCTCTGACGAAGAAAGGTGGCACCTATAGGAGCTATCACATGAACAGACTCACCTGAAGGAAAACCATCTAAACCCAAATAGAGCAGAATCCTATGAATGAAAATAGGATGAACCAGCGCATGCCCTACGGCAGAACTCCTATGAACCTCGTTCAAAGAACGAATGAACAAGTGAGGAAAAACTGATAGACGCTCCAGAAGCTAAGGCATACAAAAACACACATCGCTCTAAAGGGATGGTGTGGAAGTGAGAGATAGGCCACACAGAATGACACGTAATCCTAAAAAGGAGATAAGCAGTCTCGGTAAGCTCAGCGGACGTGATCCGAGGATCAGAATCCCACTAGATAGATGACCCAGTGATGTAAGACATGACTACATCTAAAGAGGGTGACTCCTCATAGGGATAGACAACATCCCGAACTTCCGGCACCCCTAGAGCATCAACCACCACCCGAGGGGTAATGGTGAACTCTACACCTCGTATCCAACTCCTAACAAGGGTGTTGGAATCATAGATGTGGCAAGAGAGATTCGCATAGAACTCTCTAATTAGGGCGGTCGAAGGTGGATGATCTATCTGTACGAGAGGCAACCAACCCCTAGACTCAAAGTTAGCCCTAATGGCCGGATCAAGCGCATCTAACACAACAGCTTGCTCAGACCAGATCTTACGCCTACAAATAAAGGTGTCATAGGCTTCTCTACACTTATCATTCTTAAACAGCTCTACTCTAGGTGAAGACTCAGAGGAAGTGGAAGTGGTCCTATTAGCTCTAGTTTTCCTAGGCATGGTGCTAAGAGAATGATCAAAACACAGAGCGAAAGAACAAAAACCACAAAACAGAAACCAAGGGCAGACTGCAAGTTAGCACAAAAACAAAACAAATCATAACCTATATGATGCATGAACAAGTTAAAATGTCATGATGCATGTGCTAATGCAGTGAATTGAGTCAAAAAGATTCAAATTATAAAAATGGCTTGCACATAAAGGTTTTTAACACAAAAACCCCAAATTAAAGAAACCACTTGATCAATTTAAAAAAAAATTGACGAATTGATCATTGCACATGATAGAATAACAATAATAATGACCAATTACATCAATTGGAGAAGCCAATTTCATCAATTTAAACCTAATTTGACAAAATCCCCAATTCGGATCAAATTCAAAAACCCTAGAATTTTCAATTTTTCAAAAACCACCAAATTGATCAAATTAAATCATAGGGAACATTAATATAACATCATGGCATAAAAACCCATTGATCAATTACACAAGAATTGGCTTGAATCATCAAAAACCCCAATAATTTTGAAAGTGCCGAAAATAGTCATGAGAATGCATGAAAAATGCATGAAATCAAGAAATAAACTTGAAAAGGATGGGCAAAAGGGTCTTACCGGCTTCCAAAGACAAAAACCCAGCAAGAATCTTGAAGGAAAACGACAAAAATTGATGGTGGAGCCAAGTGCCAACGCGGAGAGAGAGAGGAACTTTGAAAAAGTTTGAATAGTGACTTTGAAAAAGTCCTATTCTACCTTTTTTTTAAAAACCAGAAACCCGAGTTTCGATCGGTTGAAAATCAGCCTCGACCGGTCGAAACAGACAGAGGCTCCCTCTCTAAAAAAAATTAAAATTTTTAAAATTTCGATCGGTCGAAAAACAGGATGGACCGATCGAATCAAGCAGAGGCTCACCAAATTTTCTAAAAGAAAAACACAATTTTTTGAAAAACAAAAAGATTTGACTCAAAGCATTAAAATTTAAGACCAAAAATGCATGAGTATGAGATGATATGTTTTTCCAAACAAGAATTTTAAACCCAATATCCCCAAAAACAAAATTTTGCATTCTCCACAAATTTTTAAGCAACAAATTTAGTTTGCACATAATTCATAGTGATTGCAAAAACTTGGTTGGTCAGACCATAAACACACACAATAACATGTACAATGTTTAGCAACGAGTAACTCGTGTAGTGTGTGCGACTAGCAAAGACATGAGAAACATGTGAGCTGATATGTGAATAGCAATTAATCACAAAGTCTACAAAATTCATCACAAAGAATTTTAAAAGAGACTATTACCTAAAGAGTTACATCATATAACTCCCACATCTCCTAGATCATAAGCTTGCAATTATGTAAGTTTCTTGTATTTATGCCTCATAATATACATTCCAATTTTAAGTTTATTGTGAGTTTGGCTTCAAGCCTAATAGTACACACCAATTAGATTTTAAGAATTAAGCACTTTAACCGAGGCTTCAACTTATGTTCTTTTTATGAATGTGCTACACTTTCTCGAGCACAAAATCTTATGATATGCACTAAGGTGTTCATGATTGGCTAGTGAACAGTGGTGAGATGGTTATTTATACCTTTCTCTAAAAGTTCAAGTCCAACATTTAAAAACATGTGACTTCAAGATTAAGACATAGTAATCAAAAAACCATACACATCTTTCCCACACAACATGCACTACAAATCTTCAACTAGTAGAGTGCAATAAATAAGCTCATCAAAGCTAAACAAGGTACAAACAACATGTTATGTGTAAATATTTTGACCAACCTTGTTCTCAAAAACCAAGAAGAATTATCCAATTTGTTGGTCACTAATTGGGTGCAGGTGCAAACACATGCATATCAAGAATTGGGTATAAGGTTATAACGTTGAATGCTCATAGGACACCAAGACTAAACTGGATCAAAACATAGTTCTAATGTTATCCATTTAAAAGCAATTAATTTGTTAATAATCTGCATATCAAGAATCAAGAATACATATACATTGATTTAGGAGTGAGCATTGTTCTAAGAAAATAACTTAGAAACAGATGGATTGTGGATGAGATTTTTAAAGACTTTTCCTAAAGACACCATCTCTAGGTAAATGGTAAAATTTATAAATATTTTACCCAATAGAATAACATCCCAAAACAATAAAGGAAGATATCCTTCTACTTCACTCTTGTAGACAACATCCATCCCATATAGCATCTTGTGAAAGACAACATGGCATTCCATCCAACCTTTAAAAGGAAACAAAAAGTAGGCATGTACGAAAGAAAAAACAAAAAGTTTTAGTTATGAAAAATGTGCACTAAACAGTTGGTACCGATTATCATTGTTCAAATACATTTTAAAAAAAAAAAAAAAAAAAAAAAAAATCCTCCACTCCATTGTTCATCATTGCTAGTTTCTCCCCACTTAAATTTCATCATTCAACCATTAACACAACCAGCAAATGTCAGCATATTATAGTTCACACTTGTCGTCAAGGTGCACATATGTTGCTAATTCTGAATATGGACACTCAAAGTCATGTAATGAATCTGCCCCCGCCTAAATATGATAAAACATCTTGATCTACCTTACTTGAGTACCACACTACTTATTTGATATGAAAAACAACTTAAACATGAGGTTATATGCAATAGCAACATGAGTTTATATGCAAAATTCAGTGAAATTAAGATGAGTGCACAATGTTCCAAAACAATTCAACAGTATGAGTGATAGAAACTAACAATAAAATAGATACAAAGATACCCAAGCATTTAGGTATTTGGGTTTCATCACACGTTCAAGCATTTATTCGAATTCAAAAACAATAAATATATATATATATATATATATATAGGTTTTTAGGATAGAGAAACCAAATAGTGATTGTCAGTCTTCCAAGGAGAGAAAAAGATATTTGCATTAAAAAAATAGACATATTGGCATATTCCTCTCTCTAGAAATCATAGTAACCTGGCCCGCTTAAAAAAAGGGGATATATTGTATGGGTTTTTCTTTAGAAGAAATTAATTAAAGTAGCAATTGAATATAAACACAACATAAACAATAAGAGAAGTAGAAGTTTGTTTGGCAAAAACGTTGCTCTGTTTTGACTTTGGAGTTATGATTGTTATGAAAAAGGGTAAGAAAGTGATATATTTTGCTATCTCTAAGAGATCTAGTACCTGATAGCATTTGAATTGTAGGCTGAAGATATTTCGTGGCTACCTAAAACAATGCCAATAAATAATAAAACATTAACATTTGCGCAATAAAAAACTATGATATCCAAAATTTAGAACTGAACAAAGAGCACAAAAAAATTTTGGAAAAAAAAAAAAAGAGATAAAGAGAGAAAGAGACTAAATTTCATTCCACATCAAGAAAAACCCTTCTGTCTTCGTTGTTAACTTCAAAGTTCAACTGAAGCCTCTCATAGCCTGTACCTTCTGTGTTTGCAATTTTTTTTTCTTGCTCTTCTCTCTCTTGCTGCCTTTTAATGTCCCTTGTATAGTGAAAATGAAACCTAATATAAACTAATCAAATCTAACCCAAAAACATATAGAAAAAATAAATCCTAACCCAAATACCTAAATGAAAACAAAATAAATTCTAACCCAGGTACCTAAAAATCAAACCAATCCAAGCATAAAGCATATTTAACATTCAATTAAAAAAAAAATTACCAGTGATGGTTCCAATAGAGTGGAAACTATAGCTGGGAGTACCGCTTCTAATTAGACTTGGATTGCTTCCAAGGATTTGCCTTTCCACCTACAAATCCAGAAAAAGAAAAGTAAAAGAAGAACCCTTTAATTTTTTATTACATAGATTTGAAATTGAAATCAATCATTTACAAATGAAATCTACAATTGAATCCAAGAGAGAGTTAAATAAATCCAAAGCAACACATATACCCTACCCATAAACCAAATTTAATCCTATAACCTTGAACTAGACATGGCAAAACGGTCGGGTCGGGTCGGGTTCGGGTCGGGTCAAACGGGTTACGGGTCAAAACGGGTCATTTTAAGCGGGTTAAAAACGGATTCGGGTCAATCGGGTTGCGGGTCGGGTCGGGTTTACCCGTATTTTTTACATGAATTTTTTTTTTTTTTTAAATAAAGAAAACAACATGTATTTGCCATTTGAAAAGTTATGCAACAAATTACTTAATGTAAAATGCATTATTTTGAATTCACCACTTATATTAAGAATGAACTCAGTTAAACTTATTAATACTTATTCAATAATTTTAAAGTTATACAAATCCTAACATTGTTATCTAAAACAAAATAATACAAAGATAAGTAAAACAAATACACAAGTTTTATTTCTACACAATATCAACATTCCAAAATATAAAACAAAATTACAAATGACTTATTGGATAACCCATTTGATAAAGAATAAAAACATATAAGAAATTTACAATCTTGAAAATTAATTTTATAATCTATTATTAATTGTGGTTGGCATTTTATTTCAATTGAGATATACATTAAAGTTTGATTGCTTACTTATTTATACATGGTCTCTTTTATGAATATCATATCATTGTTAAGCAACACACACACTAAGAAATATCATAATTTATTTTGAAAAGCCATTTATTTTGGACTTAAATTGTTAAAAAAATAGGTCTAAGCATTCATAATTTATGCTAATTTGATACTTTGGCTTCACTATTTTCACACTTGTGAATGTTTCTCACACATGTCTACAATTTTAAATCTATGTTTTTAATTCTACTGTAACCAGATTATCTTAACATGTATTTTACTATTTGATATTTAAAAATCTTTACTCATTACAGAATGCTCAACCATTTATCTTTCAATTAATTTGCATGCATTTATGTAAATGCATCAATTGTTTCTTTAAAGCTCACAACAAACAATTAAACCAATATTGTCTTAATTTTACTATTTTTTTTACCCCAAAAAAAAAAGTTTTAAAAAAATGGTTCGGGTTCGGGTCGGGTCGGGTTGACCTGCAAAAAACACGGGTCGGGTCACAGGTCAACCCGTTTTTACTTCGGGTCTCGAGTCGAGTCAGAAAATTTTGACTCGTTTTGCCATGTCTACCTTGAACAAAACCAAATCTAACCCAAATGCCTAAATCGAAACGCTCAAATATAAATCATAGTTATCATGTAATTTTAAAAAGAATAAAGAAAACCTTCACCGGTAACGGTTCCGATTGCATGACGGTGGTGGCTGCCCTGAAATTTATCTCTTTGTCGATCTCTGTTCTTCATTTGTTTTAACGGGTTCATTATCTCGATTGAAGGCGCTTTCGATCTCTCTTTCAATCTCTGTTCTTTTGCAGTTTACGAAATCTCTGTCTCTCTCTGTTCTTTTGTGTTTTTCATCTTTCAGCAAACCGTCTTGTAACTTTAAAACCCTCTAGGTGTGAGAAATGGATGGTTTTTATTATGCTTGTTTTGGGCTGAACAGGTGTAACATGCGGGCCAATTAGTGGCTTTTATTATGATTGTTTCGAGTTGAACAGGTGTAACTTGCCGGCTGTTGTGATTTTAATTGTAAAGGTGAGTCTTCCAGATGTAACGTACAGTTTTTTAAAGAAAAAATTGTAAACTTGGCTGCATATTAAGGGGCCATTTTTACTAACGTGGCAACCTCTTTAAAGGCTTTTAAACGATGTGTAGTAATACCAAACAACATAATTTATCGCTTTTTTACTTAAACGTGTCAGCACCTCCTTAATTCTAGGAAAAAACTTCTACTATTATATATAGTATATAACTAGTCACTAACCCGTACGATGCATGGGAAAGTTATCAATAACTTTCCTAATATGGCAGTAACACAGATATGGTCCAACCAAAAGATGGGAAAAGGAAGTCCACTGGGTCTGAATCATCCGCAAATGTCATGCCTTTCTCTTTTGGGCTGTCCAAACTGTCTCCTCAAGGGTCCACTCTAAAGGCCAAGCGCAATCTTAAGGGTAAGATAGACAATATGCATGCTGGGGCTGCCCCTTTACCTAAGCTTGATGCTTTCTCAAACCAATCTCTGCCTCTCAAACACACTTCTACTCGCCCTTGTTCTTCAAGCTTTCCTGCGCTTTTCGATGGAACTTTCAAGTCCAAATGGGAAATTCCAAGGGAGATGGGTAATAAAGGTGGTGGAAGCAGTGACCGAAATCCCAAAATTAGAGATCAATTTTCAACAAGTTCCAATTTGGCTCTTGATGGAAATCCCGTGGTGGACGTTCAAACCAATTATTCAAGAGCATCGGAAAGTGAAGGTCGTTCTATGGAAGGGTGTGCAGCAGCTATTTCTTTTGCTGCTCTTGTGCGAATTCGCCCCAAGCCCCGTGCCATTGGAGAGGTTGATCCTGTGGCGCCAACCGATCTTGATGTCTGGGATGGGGATCAAGAGCTTCACCATGCTTGCTCAGGTCCTCCAACCGATCAAGTTTAGCCTACCCATTACAACTCCCACGCTGGGGAAGGGGTAGCCCAAGGAGATAATGCTCTGGACCGAATGGTTTGTGAGGAAGGAGGAGATGCCTACCTCTCTTCTAGATGACTTTCTTCTCCTCTCCCATTTAGTCTCCATGAATTTAGTTATTTGGAATTGCAGGGGGGCCTTGAAACCTTCCTTTCAAAATCATGTTAGGGATTTGGTTGCTCTGCATGACCCATCCATTTTTGTTGTGATGGAAACCCACATCGGAGGTGATAGAGCCAAAGATATCACTGATCGACTTCCCTTTCAAGGAGCTATTCACACTGATACCATAGGTTTTGCTGGTGGCCTTTGGTTACTTTGGGACACTGACAGGGTGGAGATTACCAATCTGGCTAGCACAGAGCAAGAAATCCATGTCCTCATCGAGGTGAAATCTTCTAATCTTAGTTGGTTTTTTACTGTAATTTATGCTAGTCCTAGGTTTAGGGAAAGAAAGTTTCTCTGGAATAATTTATCTATTGTTGCCAATTCTCATAATATGCCTTGGTTAATGGCTGGTGACTTTAATGAATTACTCTCTGCTAATGATAAATTTGGTGGTAGACCCATCATCCCCTCTAGGGCCACTGCCTTTAAAGAATGTCTTGATTTCTACAATATGGCTGACCTCGGCTTCCAAGGTCCGAGGTTTACATGGACTAATAAAAATGATGTTAGCTCTCTCATCTAGGAAAGATTGGACAGGTTTTTCGCCAACCCTGACTGGTGTTTGTTGTATCCAGAAGCTCAAGTATCACACCTTGCCAGGTCTCTCTCGGATCACTGCCCTGTTCTTCTTGAGCTTCATCCTCAGAATAACAGTAGACTGATCAGACCTTTTCGATTTTAGAGCTTCTGGTTATCGGACTCCTCATTCCCAAATATTGTTCGCAATGCGTGGGCAAACCAGTCCAACCTGGATCAAGCTACTATAAAGTTTGTAAGAGAAGCTCTAATCTGGAATAGGGAACATTTTGGAAATATCTTTGTCAAAAAGAAAAGGTTGTTAGCTAGATTATTGGGCATTCAAAAGGCCATGGCAAGCAGACCCAGTGTGTTTCTAGTAAACCTGGAAAAGCAACTTCAAGGGGAGCTTAATAAGGTGTTAAATCATGAAGAAGAATTGTGGGTGATGAAATCCCGCATTAACTAGATGATCCAAGGTGACCGGAACACCTCTTTCTTTCATGTATCCACTATTGTTAGAAGGAAGCACAATAAAATCCTCAGTATCAAAAACACCCAGGGAGACTAGATTTCTGAGCAGTCAACAGTCATGGATTTCATTCAGAATCACTTCCGAAATCTTTTTTCCTCTGAGATGTTGTTTTCTTCCAGGCATACTCCTCCCACCGCAGCAAACCTCCCCCATCTATCTGTATCAGATGTCCAAGCTTTATCTCTCCCAGTTCTGGATGAAGAAATTAAAAATGCCCTTTGGTCTCTCAAACCATTCAAATCCCCTGGGCCTAATGGCATTCATGCTGGCTTCTATCAGAGATTCTGGCTGCTTGTGAAGAATTCCATCACTAAGGAGATCAAAAAAGTTTTCAATGAAAGGAAGG
This sequence comes from Quercus lobata, assembly GCF_001633185.2. Classification (NCBI taxonomy): domain Eukaryota; kingdom Viridiplantae; phylum Streptophyta; class Magnoliopsida; order Fagales; family Fagaceae; genus Quercus; species Quercus lobata. Next base: position 33,103,679 of record NC_044908.1, on the reverse strand, counting down.
TTCCTGCCTATCTAAACCAGACACATATCGCCCTTATTCCTAAGATAAAAGGGCCGGAAACCATCGGTAATTACCGTCCCATTTCCCTTTGTAATTCCATTTATAAGATTATCTCCAAAATTATTGTTACAAGGATTAGACCTTGCCTAGATAGTTTGGTATCTCCCTTCCAAACAGCTTTTGTCCCAGGGCGAAAAGGCGTGGACAATGCCATTATTGCTCAAGAGATAATCCATACTGTTGGTAGGAAGAGAGGTAAAGTGGGGAATATGGTCATCAAAATTGACCTTGAGAAAGCTTATGATAGACTTGAATGGTCTTTTATTCGAGATGTTCTTCAAGCAGCCAACTTTCCTTCGGATATGGTTCAGCTTATTATGAGTTGTGTGTCCTCCTCCATGGCTTCCATTTTAGTTAGTGGTGGAGCCCTTAACTCTTTCCTTCCCTCGAGAGGTATTCGACAGGGTGATCCTCTCTCTCCTTATCTCTTCATCCTTTGTATGGAAGTCTTAGGCAGAATCATTGAGGACAAATGCTCTCAGGAAGCTTGGAATCCTATTAAAGCTTCTTCTAGTGGTCCAGCCTTTTCGCACTTGTTCTTTGCTGATGACTTACTTCTTTTTGCGAAAGCTAACGAGGAAAATTGCGGTAGTGTGAGAGAGGCTATTGAGGAGTTTTGCTTGCTATCTGGGCAGAGAGTCAATTTCTCCAAATCTAGAGTTTTCTTTTCCCCTAATGTGGATCAAGAGTAGAGGGAAACATTGAGCAATATTCTTGGTTTTCGCTCCACCCCTAATCTTGGTAGCTACTTGGGATTTCCCCTTAGACATGCAGGTTCTTCAAATCAAGACCTTAACTTCGTCTTGAGCCGTGTTGAACAGAAACTAGCTGGGTGGAAAGCTAACCTTTTGTCCTTTGCTGGTCGAAAGGTTCTTGTCCAAGCTTCCATTAGCTCCATACCTTCCTATGTCATGCAATCTACTCTTCTCCCCTCCAAAATCCTAGATAACTTGGATAAAACCAGTCGGATTTTTCTATGGGGCTCTTCGGAGTCTAAAAGGAAAATGCACTAGGTGGGTTGGGAAAAAGTCACTAAATCCAAGGCTGAGGGTGGTCTCGGTATTCAAACGGCGCAGGGTAGAAATTTGGCCTATCTCTCTAAGTTAAACTAGAGGTTCCATGAGGAGAAAAATGCTCTCTGGTCCCAAGTCTTGAGGAAGAAATACTTATCCCAAAGACGTCTCCAATCCAGCAACGAGAAATCCCTTCCTAGCTCCTGTACTTGGAAGGCTCTTTAAAAAGGCAAGGTGATTTTTAATGTAAGAACCAGATGGAGCTTGGGTCGGGACAGTGACATTAGTTTCTGGTTTGATAACTGGACTTCAGAGGGTCTGCTGAGGAATCTTATTCACGGACCTTTTACTAGGGAGGAGAAGGAGCTGAGAGTTGGTGATGTTGCATCGGAATTTGGGTGGAATTGGTGTAAAATCTCTATGGAACTCCCTGCAAAGATCTATATGGAAATAAAGGCCATGCCCCATTCCCGTGTGTCAAATGAAAAGGATAAACTCACATGGGCTGCTACCTCCAATGGGGAATTCGGCCTTGCTAGTGCATACAAGCTTGCAACCACTCAGGTTGTTTTTGTTCCTCCTTTCAATGGTAGGAGGATTTGGAAGTTGAATCTCCTGCCAAAAATCCAGACATTCATTTGGATGTGTTTACACAAAAGTATTGCTACTCGAGAATGCCTTGCCAAAAGGGGTTTACATATTAATCCATTATGCCCTATCTGCCACCAATATCCAGAATCAACCTTGCATCTCCTTCGAGACTGCCCTATTGCGTCGCAGTTTGGCACAATCTCAATCCTCAAAGCCTTACATCTACTTTTTTTTCTCAAGACTTACATACTTGGTTTGAAGTCAACTACAGAATGGTAAATAATGCCAGCCTTTTCTCTGTTCCGTGGCATACTTTATTTTCTTTTGGCATCTGGACCATTTGGATTCACCGTAACACGGTGGTATTCCAAAACCAAGCTCCTTCTCCTTCTATTCACTAGGAAGTCATTCAGAGAGCTGTGGAATTTTTCTTTTGTGCTCAAGGGAATAGCTTGTATAAGCCAAGGATTCTTAAGATGGTAAGATGGGAAAGGCCCTATAGGAGCTGGTATAAACTGAACACGGACGGATCTGCTTTAGGGAATCCCGAGATTGCTAGGGGAGGCGGTGTGCTTAGGGATGATGCAGGGTAATGGGTCAACGGTTTTGCTAGCCAAATTGGGCATACCACCAGCTTCTTGGCAGAACTGTGGGCTCTTAGGGATGGCCTCACTATGTGTCTTGATCTCAATATTAATGCCTTAGAAATAGATTTGGATGCTAAGGTGGTAGCTGATCTAATGAACAATTCGGGGTCCTCCAATGCATCTAACTCCTCTATTGTGGCAGATTGCAGATTGTTGATTTCTAGAATTCCCCAAGTCAAAGTGAGGCATTGCTACCGTGAATCTAATTCCTGTGCAGATGCTCTTGCTCGCCTTGGTGCAAAGATGTTTCCTGATTTTTTGTATTTCTCCTCCCCTCCCCCCAGTTTGTTTAGCACCCATGTTTCGGACCTTTATGGTCTTTTTCACTCCAGGCTTTGTCTTGGCCCAGTTGTAATTCCTCCTCTATTTCAGTTTTATGGCATTCTCCAGATTACCAAAAAAAAAAAAACTTTCCTAATATGAAAAAAAAAAAAAATCAATATCATGGTGTAATTTATATACCAAACCAATAAAATCTATCACTTGCATAGTAATAAAATCTATCACATGCACTGAGAAATCGTGATAACCAAGAGCTTGAAATCATATTTAAAAATATATATATATATATATATATAAAAGTGATATAAGTACTATCCAATACAATTAATTACACAAATATAGTTTTCATACTCATTCAATCAAATATTTTTCATAAATTATATTAATCATTCTTGATGTCCAAGATGTATCTAAATTCTAACATTGCCAGTAAACAAAGATGCTAGACCTTAATGGAATTGAAAAGGCAACATAATGCCAATTTACACCATTGCTAAAATCATCACTTTCCACTATTGTGAGAGAGAGAGAGAGAGAGAGGTGGCTGTTGTGTTGCATCTCTTAAGAAGAATCTACCCTTTACATTTTTTTTGATGTAATCGACCCATAACAAAATAGATGTACCATGGTCAGAGCATGTACATTTGGGAGATTAAAAGTAAAGGAAAATGAACCCATCTAGAGTTTTTTGCTCTTCCTATTGATGTTGACTTTTCCAGCATCATTCAGAATTAAATTTATATACTCCTCAAAACCCTATAAGGCATAAAAATTAACTTTTGAACAAATTTACATGTATTCACTTAAAATTGTGCAAAATGCTAAAAATTAGGTTGATATCAGCCTTTTAACCAAAATTCAATATTTTAATGATGCACATCAATTAGTAATTTTGCCATTATTAGTTGCAACATATATCTTTTTATTTTTGACAAATATGGTGCAATTTTGGCCATCAAATTTTAATCAAAAGCCATGATTAAAAATACTCATCATAAATGTGATTAAAAAACTCAAGCAGTAAATTACAACCCTCTGCATATTTTTTTTTTTTTAAGACTATCCTTAACATTTTATCTTCAAAACATTAAAACAGGGAATGCTGCAAAAATTTGGAATGATTTACCTATATATAGCTTAACCATACTTACTACTCCTTATAATTCAAATCAAGACGTTTGATTTTCCTCCTTCATCACTCAAACAGATTATCAACTAAAATTTTAAGAATAGTATTACATGCAAAACCCATAAAAGCCGAACATTGAAAAGGACAAAATCAATAATTAGAAGTCTCTAAAAAACATTACCACTATCATGCAATATCCAATACAGCCACTTTTAATAAGCACTATGAGAAGCAAATATACAACAAAATACCTAATCTACAAAAATCTATAAAACTAAATCAAATAGCTGTAACTTATCTAACTCTCTCACGGGAACCTCTATTTTTTAATAAGATCATCAAGTGACATATCCAATTCAGTAGCCATAAAATCAGTAGCCAAATAAATAGTCTTTGAGAGAAAATTGTTTTGTTTTCTTTAGGATAATCTCTTATGGGGTTTCTACGATTTTGATTAGCTTTATTGTTTTAGACTTGAATTTTCCTTCAATTCTTTATTTCTTATTGTTACCTGGCATTGGATGGATTACTCATTTATTGCTTAAAAGTAGCTTTTGATTTCAACTTCATATTTCTTACATAAACAGAAGGTACAGGACGTTCCCATGGAAGTTATTGATTGAAGTGTAATGTGTGTGTGTGTGTGTGTATACTGCCAATACACAAAGAAAACGAAGGAAACAACACAAATCACTTCACTACCATTTCATTAATATTGAAGTTTCAAGGAAATCATCGCAATAACAAATCAGCGTGAACTGGACAGGCCAATTTCATTACTGATTCATATGCCTATTAAAGTCTATTTATTAACCATGGTGGATCATACATCCCATTCACCTCAAGATTTTTAATGAGATTCCACCCATGTACGGTAGGTTATTCTAGGAGTCTTCCAATATATATTAAAAAGACAGTTTTATTTATGATCACAATTAAGCTCTTTATGATACATGATGCACAAATTATTCTAGATAGTGACAATAATAAGTTCTTAATTTATTTTGTTCACAAGAATAATAATAAAAACATGTAATATGTTTACCTTGATGAAAAGATTGTATCTTTGACCCCAACTTGGATATTCCTGATGCAGCCTAGTATTGGGAATTCAGCAATTCCCAAGGTCTCAGCCCTCTGTAAGCCAGGAAAACATGATTTGAAATTAGTTGTAATGCAGATATGGTCATATACACCTTAACCTTAGCACTATATAAAATTGTAACAAAAGAAACAAATAAATGATTTAAAAAAAATAAAAAATAAAATAAACAGAACAAAGCAATACAAAGTTAGGACTAATATAACCAAAGAGAAGACTATGAAATTCTGCATCGATGATGAGAAAGTTAAATATTTCAATTACATCAATAAGAAAATCAAGAGAGCCCCATTCAAACTATATATATAAATATATATATATATATATATATATATATGCTAGTGTTAGTACAGCCTCACATGTGGAGCCTTTTCACACATAATTATAAATGTTCATTCAAGAAATCTTCAATTGTTTTGCAGAAGATTTACACATTGACTTTTTTATTTATTTAATTTTTATGCAAGTATGTTACCATGTGATTCTGTCAACAGGTCTTCATGGCAATATAAAATCTATGAATATTAATCTGTTGACCAACTATGGAAAATATATTAATCTATTGAAAGCATTATCAAAATTAAGAGGGTTTTATGAACTTGATCTCATGGCTTCCATCAAATTTAAGAGGGAATCCTCTTTTTAAGTAAAATAATAAAACTTTCTAAAAGCTTTGATTCCTTTAAAGTTATTAAGGGTAAAAAACTCTAATCTTAATGCACAAACAGACTAAAATAAATCATTAAAAAAATAAAACTACTTCTCAAACGGAATCATATCAAAATCCCTTCCAAGACTCCAAACCCACATATCTGTCATGCTTAGAATTGGGGGACCATAGGCACTTAAAACACCAACTTTTATTGATCATCCACACATCTAAACTTACATAAATTGAATAATTTCCCACAGCCTCATCAAATTTCTCTACTACTCTTCTAGTCCACAGCAATAGCAGCCCAATAGAGGCCCCTAAAGCTCCAAAGTGACATCAGTCCATAGACTAATAATCAATATGGTAAATCATTGTTACAATAGTGCAGCCAAAAAAAGAAACATTTGTACAATACTACAACCAAAACATTACCATAAAACCACAATACATAGTTTAGTTGCAAACAGAATGTAATAAACCATTTAAAAACAAAAACCCAATAATTTTGAAAACCAAAACGACATAAAAAGCATATTAAGATCCATTTAACAAACAAAAAAGCAATTGAAAGATCTAAACTTATATATATTATAACTAAAAATCAAAATTTTTGTATATAAAATCAGAATTTTTGTTTTTTTGATAGAGTAGGGTTTTGATCACATACCGTTGCTGAGAAGAGATTGTCTCAGATGAGAGTGGAGATAAAGGAGAAGGATTTGCATCTAGGGTTTTCAATTTTGGGTTTTCTTGTGTATTCTACTAAAAATCAAAATTTTTGTATATAAAATCAGAATTTTTTTTTTTTTTTTGATAGAGTAGAGTTTTGATCGCATACCATTGCCGGGAAGAGATTGTCTAAGATGGGACTGGAGACAAAGGAGAAGGATTTGCATCTAGGGTTTTTAGTTGTGGGGTTTCCTGCATATTCTTTTGCAGACTACAATCATGTTTCTAGGTTAAGTTTGCGTTTGTGTCTATCATTTTCTTTTTTTTTTAAGATAAGTATCGGTTTTTTTTTTTTTTTTTTAGATAGGTATCCGGTTTTGATTTCGAGTAAAAAAGAGTTTTCAATTTTATTTTTTAAATATTGTGCTGATGTGGAAAATTATGGGAGTTTCAGAGGTTTCGACTTTATATATATATATATATATAGATTAGAGTAGATACTAGTCTCGAAACCCATAATTTCGAGCGTGTAAAAACTCAAACCCAAATGCTGCATCTCACCTGAACGTTAAACCCAATCATTCAAGACAAAAGAAAACACCTTCCCTCCATCCTTTCAATTGTCACAACAATTGCCATATGATCTACTGCTTTGCTGCTCTACCCCATCTCTTCTCTGCAACATTATTTTGTAAAATCTGAAAGTTTAGAGTGTATAGCAATTTATAATGTTTTCTAAGTGATATTATGGTTTTCTGGTTTTCTATATTGCAATCTGTTATGATTCTAGTTTCATAACATAATTGAGAGCACTAACATACGATACACAAAGAACACAATTGAAGGATGATTCTTTCATGGACCAATCTAATTACGATTCTAATATCATAACATGATTGAGAGCACTAATAGAACATACACCGATACTACTTTTTTTTTTTTTTTTTTTTTGCAGGGATATCCAAGTGAGAGGAATTTAAAAAACAGGGCAATCATAGTAAATCTAATTTGTATAAAATTTCACCACAGATTTCCATTGGCTTTTAAAAAGGGACCATTCAGAAACAACAAACCCAAAAAAATAAAATTTTAAAATAAAACTTTGGTGTGGTTTTGATTATTAAAGATTTGTACTTTGAGTGACAGAGCAAATGTTCATTTACGCAAACTGAATAATCCCTTGAGTTATACTCTTTAAAGAAAAATAACAAATAACAAAGCATATATAATCACAACTTTCTTGGGAAAGAAACAGAGATGGAAAGCAAGAGAGAAAAAGTGAGTTAAGGCAAGAAGGAAAGAACCAAACAAACAACATCAAAATCTGAAATCTACAAACTGTAACAAAAAATCCCAAAACATCAAAGCAAATATCTAAATCTATACCTATCCAACCAAAATACCCAAGAACTAAGTCATATAAAATACCTAGATATTAGCAAGGGGAAAAAAAAATCAGTGGTAGTTTCGGCGATCTGATTATGGTAAGTAAATAGCCTGATCGACGAAATTAATGGCACTTAGATAATATCAATTCCTGTGTGTGCCTGTAGTTTCGGTGTTCTGATTCTGGCGAGGGAACGGATGGCATCGGAAAACTGACAGTAATCGTGTTTTGATTTCTTATGCCCAATCGATGCACTCTTTACCATTCTGCGTCTCTCCGTGTCCCAGGCCTCATTGCCTCCCTCTATTTCTATCTCTGTGTGTATCGTATTTCTATCTCTCTTTCTCTGCTTCTTTCCCTGTTTCCTCGTCGCCTCTCTCTCTCTCTCTCTCTCTCTCTCTCTCTCTCTCTCTCTCTCGCCTCTCTATTTCTATTTTTGTGTATACTTTAATTTTAACCGGTTATTTTTTTTGTTATTTATAATAAAAGGCTTTTAAACGGTGTTGTGGTATTGCCAATCAACATAATTTATCGCTTTTTAATTTATACGTGGCAAAATTTTAAGGGGCCTTTTTTCTTAATGTGGTAGCACCTCCTTAAAGGCTTATGCTATTATATATAGTATTAGATTAGATACTAGTCTTGAAACCCATAAATTCAGCCCCCTTTTCTCTCATTTTTCACCCTTCAAAACCCATAGGTGAGTCTCCAAAGTTCTTCTTAGAGCTAGGGCAGTGTAGCTACTACTCTAGCTCATCTCCCTTTAATTTTTATGATGTAAATACTCTCTAAATCCATATATTAACATTTTTCTTATGAGTCTGAATTTGGTAAGGATAGGGTGTAAAAGCCATGTTTTACACCATCTAATAAGTGATTGTCACATTAGCATTTTACTTAAATTCAATACATCCTAATACACCTAATAGCATCTCAATAAACTCCCAATTTGGTTGGATTTATATATGAGTATTATAATTGATTGGGTGTGATTGTACTTATTCTTAAATATATGATAAGATGATGTAGCACGTTAGGATTGGAGGAGTAAAATATAAGTTTTACACCACATCTTTGCAGATTTTAATCTCTTTTCTTATACCGTTTTACTTTATATTCATTTAAATTGTTCTTTACATTTATGCTCTTTACATTTAAGTCATTTAAATTCTTGCTTTTTATATTTATGTCATTTACTTTTATGTTCTATAAATTTAAGTAATTTAAATTCTTGCTCTTTACATTATGTCATTTACTTTTATACTCTTTACATTATGTCATTTATTTTTCAAGCTTTTTACATTTATGTCAATTAATTTATGCACTTTAAATTTATTTCATTTAAATTATTGCTGTTTTTTTTTTTTTTTCCTTTTTTATAGTTTTTTTTTTTTTTTCTTTTTGAGAATCCAAACCCGGAGGCCTATTTTACTGAATGATGATAGGCCAAGAATGTATTGACCCCTTAGGTAAATTAACTAATTAATTAGCCAAGTGAATTAATTAGGTTCGATTGCATGCAATACGCGTGGTAACACAAACAAATCACCAAATAACTAAATACAGCAGAAATTAAATTTGATATGGGTGATTTGTTTACGAATGGGGAAAACCACAAAGACAAAACCCCACCGGGTGAATTTAAGATTACCACTTCCGAGAATCCACTATTATCAAAATAAGCGGTTACAAGTAAAAGGAATCCTAGCACCTAATACCAACCTATAGTTGAACCCTTACCTCAATACCTAATTGGACTTGTAAAGTAATGACAATCTCTCCTTTCAATACACGGCTCCTAATACGTGACTAATCAATTGATACACGGATCCTAGTACGTGACTAACACACCAACTTGAGAAGAATGTTGCCTGCAAAGTTCTTCAGTTCATCCACACAATGAAGATCAAGAAGCTTCTTGGTTACAAAACCCTACGGCATACAAACGCAGTAACTTCTTCAAGAGAAAGATAAACTTGGGAAAATTGTCTTCAGTCATAATTTGAGTGAATAATCACTTTGCATCAAGTTGCATTCAGTTGCATCAAGTTGCATTCAATTGCATCAAGTGAGACGGCCCTTAAAAAAATCCTTATATATGTCTAGGATTGTGAGAAAAGAAACCATACGCAAATAGTTTGGATATGCGTGAAAAACAAATCTGGAAATCTGAATTTCATAATTCTCAATAGATATAGCTGTCGAGCTATCTGTTAAGCCTCAACTATTAAATCTCGATAGATACATCTGCAAGCTTTAATGAACAGCACTTCTTCACTTGATTCTTGGACAGATTTGCATTGCTTCAATACTTGGACTTAAACTCTTGTTTCTTGAAGTATTGAACACATCCTAGATCTACCCAATTACAAGTAAAGTGCGTTTTGTCAAAGGATTAGCCAATTCTATATGACATATGTTCATAAAAAGTTCCACATATGTCCTAACAAATGAAATTGAAAAAAAAATTACACAACATCACGTGAAACAAAGGGAGCTATATCTTTAGGAACAGATTCCTTTTTCATAATTGTGTTATCCTTTATACTTGACATGAGTATATGCTATGTGTGAATGTATTCACCTTCTTTTGCACATAGACATACTAAATCTAATGTATTTAAAGGAAAATCAACCTCACACCTTGGTAAATCTTTATATCCTAAACTAATATGGTGAGCGGAGATTAGTCCTTGCGCACCACCATTTTGGTTCGACTATGATTTTAAAGATTTAGCTAAGGTAGGTCTTCTTAGACTAATCTCTAACACCAAAATCAATTTAGTGAGTGGAGGTCTATCCTTATGCACCACCATATTTGATTTTCCATGGGTGTAAAGATTTAATAAAGGGGGTTTGGCTTATTTCCAATACTTTTTTAATTGGAATCTCATTTTGTTTTAATAAAAACTGCCACATCATCCACTAACTAAATAAAAGGTGGAGATTAAAACCCACTAACACTTGTCATTGTATAAAATGATATATCTAGTTAAAAAAGTGCTGAAGGTAAGCCAAACTCTATTCAAGGAAGATTTCATTTACTTTATGTCTTTAAATTCATATATTGCTTTTAACTTCCACACACACACACACACAATATATATATATATATATATATATATATATATATTGTAAGGTTGAATTTAATCAACCATTTTGTTGGCTTTATTTCGTGCCAAATTTGTTTGTAGTTTAGCAATTAGTTTGTAGTTTAGCAATTAGTAACTCTATGTTTAGGTGGAAATCATGTAAGGGTAGTGTGTGAAAGAATGTGAAGAAATGTTCAAGACTGTGCAGTGAAGTAAGGACTCGCGGCTGGATCTCACGGGTGGCTCGCGACTTGCAAGCCACCAGAAGATGCACACGAGTGAAGCATGCAGAGAAGCTAAACCGTCATGCTAGCTGTAGCACTACAGGACAAAAAGTCCAGACTGGCCATTCAGTTAGCTCACGGCTTGGACTCGCGACTCAGTCAAGTCGCGAGGCCAAGTCACCAGTCCACTCTGTTATGGGAAAACTGACTCATCGCATTCCTTTCTCACTCCAATATAAATACCCCTTATACCCACGAAATATAGAGAGCTTCCAGGGAGAATTTTGAGAGAGAAACCCTAGAGAAAAACAAGATTGACTCATCCACAATCTTTACATAGTGACTCTTCAAATTCCTCAACTCTCACCCTCTCCATTGTTCCATCCTTGAGAGGTTCTTTAACCAAATCCTTTTTTCACCTTACCCATATCTATAAGAAATGCTCAAGACTGTGCAATGAAGTAAGGACTCACGGCTGGATCTCACGGGTGGCTCGCGACTTGCAAGCCACCAGAAGATGCACACGAGTGAAGCATGCAGAGAAGCTGAACCGTCATGCTAGCTGTAGCACTACAGGACAAAAAGTCTAGACTGGCCATTCAGTTAGCTCGCGGCTTGGACTCACAACTCAGTCAAGTCGCGAGGCCAAGTCACTAGTCCACTCTGTTATGGGAAAACTAACTCTTCGCATTCCTTTCTCACTCCAATATAAATACCCCTTATACCCATGAAATATAGAGAGCTTCCAGGGAGAATTTTGAGAGAGAAACCCTAGAGAAAAACAAGATTGACTCATCCACAATCTTTACATAGTGACTCTTCAAATTCCTCAACTCTCACCCCCTCCATTGTTCCATCCTTGAGAGGTTCTTTAACCAAATCCTTTTCTCACCTTACCCATATCTGTGAGAAGGCTTTTTGGTGCTTTGAGAAGCAGTTCAGAAGAAACCAATTCATATTGGTTGATGCTATGGGTTATAGCGGAATCCGGTAAGCTAAAGAAGAAATAAGTTCGGTATAACCTCGTTAGAGTAAGAGCTTGGAGGGCTTACGTACACTGGGTAGATTAGGCTTGGAGGGTCTTTTTCTGTTCATGTATCCCAACTACATTCTTTAGTGGATTATTTACTGCTTGGAAGGCAGCGGAGAGGTTTTACGCCGAGGGTTTCGGTTTCCTTTTCGATAACACATCGTTGTGTTGTCCTTTTATTTGCATCTCTCTTCCCTTAATCTTTGCCACTTAATTTCTTCTATGGATGTGATTTTATTTGGTTTAGATTGTTTATCAATTTTGTTATATGCTTATGTTCATATTCTACACATTAATTGTTTGATAATAAGCTTGAATTGATAATTTGGAAATTGGGGGTCTAAACGTTTAAGGGTGTTTTACACACATTTTGAACATTCAATTGGTATCAAAACGGGTGCACTTGCTGTGGTTTAATCACCTAAGTGCGATCCTAGACCCCTTAGCTATGGATGAAGCTATGGAAAAGGCTATGCTGAGTTGTGGATTAAATGTTTGTGATAATGATTCTATGAGTTTATTTGAAGGGTGTCCTAACAATGAACTCCTAGAGTTATTGAAAACAAAGAAACATACTAGGATGTTTATCACATGCTAAAATATTTTGAAAATAAGAATCACATCTTACACAATAGCCTATGTGAGTCTAATTCTTTGATTAAGAAGTATAAAAGAAAAAATAGAATTTTGTGTGATAAGATTGATAATCTGAAAAAGAAAATTCAATTCAACAAGAGCATGGAAAATGAAGATAAGTTTCTATTTGAAGGTCAAGAGTGCTTGTCTCATGCTTGCTTGTTTGTGCATACTTCTTTGAAGGTTTTTAACTCATGCCTTTGGTATCTTGATAGCGGTTGTTCTCATCATATGACAAGAGATAAAACATTGTTTAAGTCACTCAAAGAAAAGGTTGGTGACTATGTGACATTTGAGGATGGAAGTCATGCTCAAGTTCTCAACAAGGGGACTGTTGAGATTCCTAGATTACCTTTATTGAAGGATGTCTTATACATCAAAGGGCTGAAGGCAAATCTCTTAAGCATCACTCAAATATGTGATGAGGACTTTCTTGTTCAATTCTCAAAGAAGGGGTGTGTAATTATTGATGAAGAAGGGATTCAAGTCTTGGAAGGGAATAGGACTACCAACAATTGTTATGGATTAGTCCCTATAGCACCAATTTCCTGTAGAAGTGCTCGAGTTGACATGTTGGAACTTTGGCATCAAAGCTTCGGTCATGCAAACTTCAAACAAGTGGCTAAAGTTTCGAAACTTGAGGCAGTTGAAGGACTTCCAAAAATTTGGAAAGGTCGAGAAAACCATTTGTGGTGCATGTCAAATGGGGAAGCAAAAAAAGGCAAGTCATCAAAAGGTGAATGTGATTGCTACTTCTCGATACTTAGAGCTCCTTCATGTTGGAATGGAAAGAAGCCAAGAGTGAAGTACTTCCGAGTATTCAGAAGCAAGTGCTACATTCTCAATGATCGGGAGAATCTTGGGAAGTTTGATGCAAAAAGTGATGAAGGTATCTTCCTTGGGTATCCTACTAGTAGCCGAGCATACAGAGTAACAAGAGAACAAAGACAGTAATGGAGTCCATTAACGTGAAAATTGATGATGCTATAACAAAAGTAGAGATGGTTAATGATGGAGAAGGGCCAAGCACTAAAGAACCCACTATTGAGGTCAAAGCCCTTGATATTGAGGTTAAAGGATATACACCGGAAAAGGAATCAACTCCCGTAAACTCAAGAGTGGAGACTAAATCAGTGTCTAGAACAGCAAGTCCTCTCACTTCTCCGGAAGTTCATCCTCTTATCTCTCAGAATGATGAAGTGTTCACTTTAAAGAAACCATCATCACGAGTGGTTAAAAACCATCCGGAAAGTAACATTATTGGGTCTTTAGACGAAGGTCTTCGCCTTAGAAAGGGAAACAAACTTCTGGCTAATCATGTGACATATCATTGCTACCTAGCACAATTTGAGCCAAAAAAAGTAGAAGAAATTCTTCAAGATGAAAATTGGGTTGAGTCAATGCATGAAGAGCTGAATCAATTTGTGAGGAATGATGTATGGGAACTCGCTTTTAGGCCTGAAGGTGTTCATGTCATCGGCACCAAATGGATCTTCAAAAACAAAACCGATGAGGATGGAGAGATTATCTGGAATAAATCTCGGTTAGTGGCTCAAGGATACACTCAAGTAGAAGGAGTAGATTTTGATGAATCCTTCGTTCTAGTGGCAAGGCTTGAGTCTATTCGTATTCTCATGTCAATTGCATGCACCATGAACTTCAAACTCTACCAAATGGATGTGAAATGTGCATTTCTAAATGGCTATCTGAATGAAGAAGTGTTTGTTGAACAAAGGCTTCGAAGATCCTCACTTTCTGGACCATGTGCTGAGATTGAAGAAAGCACTTTATGGCTTAAAACAAGCTCTAAGAGCTTGGTATGATCGGCTTACTCAGTTCCTCCTAGATAGAGGATTCAAAAGAGAGTATGCTGACCGAACTCTTGTTTGTTTTTAGACCCCTTAAAACAATTGATTAACCCTAGATAATTAGCCAAGTTGTTACTTAGTCAAATTAATAAGTCTAGGTTAACACAAATATATCATATCATGCATAGCAGCGGAAAATAAATAAGACAATGATATGATCACCCAGGAAACCAAACCGGTAAAAACCTGGGGAGGATTTGACCTAGCTATCCTCAAGGTAAACTTGAATCCACTATTAGAAAGAATCGAAATTCATACAAAAGGACTTACAAGCACCCCCGCTCGACTTCCTAATGCTACCAACCAGTAGAACTTACTAACACGACCACGTGCAAGCTTCGAATCCACGGACTCCTTCTTTCTTTGGATTCCCACCAGCTACAAGCACCACCGCTTGTGTATTCTTTAAACTTTAATGGCAGCAACTGTTTTGATCATCAAGGTTTAGAGAATGTCTCTTCCTTGAAAACCCTAAGTTTGTGTAAAGGAAAGCTCCTCTAAATCACACAAGAGATTTACACAAACCGCAATATGAGCAACACTAAAACGTGGCTAGGGTTTGCCTTTTATACTTAGGACAAATAAGAAACCCTAAAAACGTTTTAAACACATAGGGCTGAGTTGGACGAATCTGCAGAAAAGCAATCTGCCCGACGTTCGATCAATCGAGCCTAAGTTTCGATCGATCGAGCCAGGCTGAAAGCCACACTGCTTTCTGCTTTACACTCGATTCCAACTTTACATTGACATACAACTTTGAGCTAGTTTTAAACACTTCTAAACACATTGTTTTGATCATGGTTTGCCAACATTACAAATTAGAGTTCTAAAATACATAAAGTCCTAAACTTTAGAACCTAACAAACTCCCCATTTGGCAATCCGTGACAAAACACAACATAAGCTCAAAGTTTACAACATGAAAAAGCCCTTTACAAAATAATGCTCATAAACAAAAATTCAATCCTAACTACTATCCATCAGTTGCAAGTGTAGACAGCAGCTCAATTGAATCAACCTGTATATTTTCTGAAACGCTAAACAAAATGCATAACCGCATGTGTGGAAATAATACAAGTAAACAAAATAACTTCTTGATTTCAAACAACACACAAATAAAGACATATATCAATGAATAACTCATAAATATAAATCAATAAGCAGTTTGAAACAAGAAACAAATAAAGTACCAACAAAAACATAAAACTCCCCCTAACATAAATATTCCATCAAAAACAAGGAAAGAGCTAAAAAAGTTAAGTACACAGTGAAGCACCTAGATACAATCAAAACACTCCACAAGCTCCAACCAAAAACAAAAAATCTCCCCTTGAAAGCAAAAACTCTACAAGTACTCCCCCTTTTTGTGACGAAATGCCAAAGGGCACACAAGATATCCATCATCAAAAGGGAGGTGGTCTAAACTGTGCCAACTCCGCACGCAAGGCACGGATCTCATCAAGCACGTCCACCAAAATCTGTCCTTGAGTTGCCTGAACGGTCAAGAGATGATCCAACGTGCGACGAATGTCTGAATCATCCGTAGCAGTCGGTGGAGGAACAGCAGCATCAGCATCAGCATCAGCAGCAGTACCTGAAGGCTCAGCAGCATCTGTACCTGTAGAAGAGGGAGGAGGGGGAACACTACTAGACGACGCACCTCTAGGACGAGAAGGAGGAACCCTCAACTAAGCAGCCCTCTGACGAAGAAAGGTGGCACCTATAGGAGCTATCACATGAACAGGCTCACCTGACGGAAAACCATCTAAACCCAAATAGAGCAGAATCCTATGAATGAAAATAGGATGAATCAGAGCATGCCCTACGGCAGAACTCCTATGAACCTCGTTCAAAGAACGAAGGAACAAATGAGGAAAACTGAAAGACGCTCCAGAAGCAAAGGCGTACAAAAACACACATCGCTCTAAAGGGATAGTGTGGAAGTGAGAGATAGGCCACACGGAATGACACGCAATCCTAAAGAGGAGATAGGCAGTCTCGGTAAGTTCAGCGGACGTGATCCGAGGATCAGAACCCCACTGGATAGATGACCCAGTGATGTAAGACATGACTACATCTAAAGATGGTGACTCATCATAGGGATAGATAGCATCCCTAACTACCGGCACCCCAAGAGCATCAGCCACCACCCGAGGGGTAATGGTGAACTCTACACCTCGTATCCAACTCCTAGCAAAGGTGTTGGAATCATAGATGTGGCAAGAGAGATTCGAATAGAACTCTCTAATCAGGGCGGTCGGAGGTGGATGATCTATCTATACGAGAGGCAACCAACCCCTAGACTCAAAATTAGCCCTAATGGCCGGATCAAGCGCATCTAACACAACAGCTCGCTCAGACCAGATCTTATGCCTACAGATCAAGGTGTCATAGGCTTCTCTACACTTATCATTCTTAAACAGCTCTACTCTAGGTGGAGACTCAGAGGAAGTGGAAGTGGTCCTATTAGCTCTAGTTTTCCTAGGCATGGTGCTAAGATAAGGATCAAAAGACAGAGCGAAAGAACAAAACTACAAAACAAAAACCAAAGGCAGACTGCAAGTTAGCACAAAAACAAAAAAAACAAAATCTATATGATGCATGAACAAGTTAAAATGTCATGATGCATGTGCTAATGCAGTGAATTGAGTCAAAAAGATTCAAATTACAAAAATGGCTTGCACATAAAGGTTTTTAACACAAAAACCCCAAATTAAAGAAACCACTTGATCAATTTTAAAAAAAATTGACGAATTGATCATTGCACATGGTAGAATAACAATAATAATGACCAATTACATCAATTGGAGAAGCCAATTTCATCAATTTAAGCCTAATTTGACAAAATCCCCAATTCGGATCAAATTCAAAACCCTAGAATTTTCAATTTTTCAAAAACCACCAAATTGATCAAATTAAATCGTAGGGAACATTAATATAACATCATGGCATGAAAACCCATTGATCAATTACATAAGAATTGGCTTGAATCATCAAAAACCCAATAATATTGAAAGTGCCGAAAATAGACATGAGAATGCATGAAAAATGCATGAAATCAAGAAATAAACTTGAAAAAGATGGGCAAAAGGGTCTTACCGGCTTCTAAAGACAAAAACCCAGCAAGAATCTTGAAGGAAAACGACAAAAATTGATGGTGGAGCCAAGTGCCAACGCAGAGAGAGAGAGGAACTTTGAAAAAGTTTGAATAGTGACTTTGAAAAAGTCCTATTCTACCTTTTTTAAAAACCAGAAACACGAGTTTCGATCGGTCGAAAATCAGCCTCGACCGGTCGAAACAGACAGAGGCTCCCTCTCTCAAAAAATTTAAAATTTTTAAAATTTCGATTGGTCGAAAAACAGGATGGACCGATCGAATCAGGCAGAGGCTCACCAAATTTTTCTGGAAAAACACAATTTTTGAAAAACAAAAAGATTTGACTCAAAGCATTAAAATTTAAGAACACAAATGCATGAGTATGAGATGATATGATTTTCCAAACAAGAATTTTAAACCCAATATCCCCAAAAACAAAATTTTGCATTCTCCAAAATTTTTTTTATAAGCAACAAATTTAGTTTGCACATAATTCAAAGTGATTGCAAAAAACTTGGTTGGTCAGACCATAAACACACACAATAACATGTACAATGTTTAGCAACGAGTAACTCGTGTAGTGTGTGCGACTAGCAAAGACATGAGATACATGTGAGGTGATATGTGAATAGCAATCAATCACAAAGTTTACAAAATTCATCACAAGGAATTTAAAAGAGACTATCACCTAAAGAGTTACATCATATAACTCCCACATCTCCTAGATCATAAGCTTGCAATCATGTAATTTTCTTGTATTTATGCCCCATAATATACATTCCAATTTTAAGTTTATGTGAGTTTGGCATCAAGCCTAATAGTACACACCAATTAGATTTCATGAATTAAGCACTTTTACCGAGGCTTCACCTTATGTTCTTTTTGTGCATGTGCTACACTTTCTCGAACACAAAATCTTATGATATGCACTAAGGTGTTCATGATTGGCTAGTGAACAGTGGTGAGATGGTTATTTATGTCTTTCTCTAAAAGTTCAAGTCCAACATTTAAAAACATGTGACTTCAAGATTAAGACATAGTAATCAAAAACCATACACATCTTTCCCACACAACATGCACTACAAATCTTCAACTAGTAGAGTGCAATAAATAAGCTCATCAAAGCTAAACAAGGTACAAACAACATGTTATGTGAAAATATTTTGACCAACCTTGTTCTCAAAAACCAAGAAGAATAGTGCAAAAACAAAATGTGCTTCCTTTTCCCCTTTTTTTTTTTTATTATTATTTTAAAACAAATAAAAACACCTAGAATGAAATGCATGAATGTTATGCGGTGCAAATCCTAGAGACAACAAAAAACCAAATAACAATGGTCACAAAGGGTATAGCAATGAAGTACAAGGACCATGTCAGAAAGACTCAGTTAGGTCGAGTTTTTTGCATCCAAAACTTTTTAGATGCACCAAGAGCATTGGAGTTCTTATTCACTTGAGAATGTTTTCCAACTCCAGGATTAGAATAAAGGTTTAAAGCCTTTACCAAATCACCAATAAGTACTATAGGATCAAGTGCTCGAGGCATAGGTACTTTTGGTTTGTTTGCTCTCTTTGCAGCTTGCAGCTTGTAGCAATTTGGACGTATGTGTCCAGTCTTTCCACAAAAATGACATACCCATGCAAGTTTATCATGTGTCTTGTCCTTAAATAGGGTAGGCTTCTTAGGCTTAGATTCTTTCAGATCAACCCTAATCTTCCTAGATGATGAACCTTCTAATGGTTTAACAACCTCACTCACAGGGGGTTTGACAGTTTCACTCACTATCTCACTCGCAGAAGGTTCAGAGGAAGAAGATGAAGGAACAAACTTAGTGGAATGGGGAGCGGACACACAGATGCTATCAACATAACCTAAACCAGTTTTGTCAGAAGATGACTTTTGAACACTCAGCATTTGATCAAGTTTAGAACTAGCAGATATAGCAACAGATAAATCGAGTTCTAAAGATTTAACTTTATCAAGCAAAAGCATGTTTTCAGTTTTCACATTGTTCAAAAGGTCATTAGTATCAAATAATTTAACAAGCAAATTTTTCTTTTCAAGCTCAAGAGATTCAATTTTCTTTAGGCCAAGTTCAACATTCATAACATCCTTTGCAGCAACTTTGCAAAGTTTGTTATAGGCCTCTTGAAGATCTGCATCTTCAGAGAGTTCCCCATCAGAAGGGTTCTCTTCAACAGATATGCTCTCATTAACTACAGCAGTAGCAGTGAAAGCAATGAAGTTTCCATCCTCATCACAATCAGAATCATGATCAGAAATTTCACCATCACTAAGGGTTACAGCCATAGCCTTACCCATAGACTTCAAATAGGTTGGACATTCAGATTTCAAGTGTCCATACCCTTGACATCCAAAACATTGAGAGCCCAAGGAATTATTGGAAGATTGACCTACTCTCTCTCTAGGTTTATCATTGTTATTAACCTTAGTGGGATCATACTTCCTAAATTTTCTAGGTTCAGTAGTGTTTGTGCCTCTTGCCTTTCTATTGTTATTCCTGAGAAAGTTTCTAAAGTTCTTGGCAAGATAGGCAATCTCTGTAGCAGAGAGCTCATCATCAAATCCACCACCTTCAACATCATCAACTGACTTAAGAGCCATTGATTTGGATTTGGAAGTTTTGGGTAGATCCAACTCATAGGATTGAAGAGATCCTACAAGCTCATCAACAAGGATGGAGTCCACATCCTTGCTTTCAGTAATGGCAGTCACCTTGGGTCTAAAGTTTTCAGTCAAAGATCTAAGAATCTTCCTAACAATTTTAGGTTGATCATAGATTTCACCCAAGTTAAAAGCAGAATTAACAATATCATTCAGTTTAGCATAGAATTCATCAAAAGATTCATCATCAGACATCCTAATGCTTTTAAATTTAGAAGTCAATTGCTGCAATTTATTAATTTTAACAGCCTTTGTGCCTTCATGCACAGTCTGGAGGATATTCCAAGCAGTATGAGCGATCTCAACATTCGAGATTCTCTTAAATTCTTCCATAGAAACAGCATTAAAAATCGCATTCATAGCCTTGCTATTAAACGAAGCTGCTTCTTTCTGAGAAGTTTGCCACTCACTAACAGGAGTTGTGGGCTTCTCCCATCCGTATTCAACAGAATTCCACACCCTCTCATCAATGGATTTCAGGAAAGATTTCATCCTTACTTTCCAGTAAGCATAATTATTCCCATCAAAGTGAGGAGGAATAACTAGAGAGTGTCCGTGTTCCATGACAACAGGGATCAAGAATCAGCTCAAAGATCAAAAGATCAACAACAAAAGAGCTACCCGCTCTGATACCACTTGTTTGTTTTTAGACCCCTTAAAACAATTGATTAACCCTAGATAATTAGCCAAGTTGTTACTTAGTCAAACTAACAAGTCTAGGTTAACACAAATATATCATATCATGCATAGCAGCGGAAAATAAATAAGAGAATGATATGATCACCCAGGAAACCAAACCGGTAAAAACCTTGGGAGGATTTGACCTAACTATCCTCAAGGTAAACTTGAATCCACTATCAGAAAGAATTGAAGTTCATACAAAAGGACTTACAAGCACCCTCGCTCGATTTCCTAATGCTACCAACCAGTAGAACTTACTGACACGACCACGTGCAAGCTCCGAATCCACGGACTCCTTCTTTCTTTGGATTCCCACTAGCTACAAGCACCCCCGCTTGTGTATTCTTTAAACTTTAATGACAGCAACTGTTTTGATCATCAAGGTTTAGAGAATGTCTCTTCCTTGAAAACCCTAAGTTTGTGTAAAGAAAAACTCCTCTAGATCTCACAAGAGATTTACACAAACCGCAATATGAGCAATACTAAAACGTGACTAGGGTTTGCCTTTTATGCTTAGGACAAATAAGAAACCCTAAAAACGTTTTAAGCACATAGGGCTGAGTTGGACGAATCTGCAGAAAAGCAATCTGCCCAACGTTCGATCGGTTGAGCCTAAGCTTCGATCGATCGAGCCAGGCCGAAAGCCACACTGCTTTCTGCTTTACACTCGATTCCAACTTTACATTGACATAAAACTTTGAGCTAGTTTTAAACACTTCTAAACACATTGTTTTGATCATGATTTGCCAACATTACAAATTAGAGTTCTAAAATACATAAAGTCCTAAGCTTTAAAACCTAACAAACTCCCCCTTTGGCAATCCGTGACAAAACACAACATAAGCTCAAAGTTTACAATATGAAAAAGCCCTTTACAAAATAATGCTCATAAACAAAAATTCAATCCTAACTACTATCCATCAGTTGCAAGTGTAGACAGCAGCTCAATTGAATCAACCTGTATATTTCCTGAAACACTAAACAAAATGCATAACCGCATGTGTGGAAATAATACAAGTAAACAAAATAACTTCTTGATTTCAAACAACACACAAATAAAGACATATATCAATGAATAACTCATAAATATAAATCAATAAGCAGTTTGAAACAAGAAACAAATAAAGTACTAACAAAAACATAAAACTCCCCCTAACATGAATATCCCATCAAAAACAAGGAAAGAGCTAAAAAAGTTAAGTACACAGTGAAGCACCTAGATACAATCTAAACACTCCACAAGCTCCAACCAAAAACAAAAAATCTCCCCCTGAAAGCAAAAACTCTACAAGTACTCCCCCTTTTTGTGACGGAATGCCAAAGGGCACACAAGATATCCATCATCAAAAGGGAGGTGGTCTAAACTGCGCCAACTCCGCACACAAGGCACGGATCTCATCAAGCACATCCACCAAAATCTGTCCTTGAGCCGCCTGAACGGTCAAGAGATGATCCAACGTGCAACGAATGTCTGAATCATCCGTAGCAGTCGGTGGAGGAACAGTAGCATCAGCATCAGCAGCAGTACCTGAAGGCTCAGCAGCATCTGTACCTGTAGAAGAGGGAGGAGGGGGAACACTACTAGACGACGCACCTCTAGGACGAGAGGGAGGAACCCTCAACTGAGCAGCCCTCTGAGTAGGCCTCAAAAAGATCAAATGATTTGATGTATATGGAGCCAAATGAAAAGCTTCAAAGTTATGTTATCAAGTTTATGTGGGTGGTCATATATGCATATTTCTATAATTGAGATGGGTCACTTTATCTAGTGCTAATTGTGTATGGCTTGGATGAATTGATCATTGAAGCTTCATGTTAGACTAAGGACTATCTCATTGTTGATATCCACACACATCACACATGTCTATATTCAATGAATACCATATTCATTTGTGTGATCGTACTTGATTAAATGTGTTTTCACATGCTCAATTTTTGTTGATCAAACACAAAAAGATTTTTGAGTTTTTTTGTTGTTTTTGGAAAATATTTTGTTTTTGCAACAATTGTCAAAATCTTCAAAAATAGTGTTGCCCTGTTTTGGCGAATCAATGATCCTGATCCAATCGCATGCCCCAGTTAGGAGCCCACTCAGAGATTTTTTGCGACTCACTGGCGAATCAATGTCCTAGTCGCAAAAAATACTTACAATATTTTTCAAATTTTGGGTTTTTATGTTTCTTGCGGCTCAGATTGGCCACTTGTTAGTGGGTGAAGGTTCCAGTTGCGTGGGGTACTTAGAGATTTTCGCGGCTTACTTCGCGACTCTCTCACAAGTAAAACTTCCAGTCGCGAAAACACTTAGAAAATTTTTCAAAATTTTTGTCTTAAGTGTTCTGGCAACTGGCCTTGGCGACTTGTTCGCGACTTAACCTAGTCGCGAAAATCGCGTGTTTTGTGCAAATATGTCAGTTTTTAAAACCTTTTGAGTTTCCCTAGAACATTTTGTGACTATTCATTATCTTCCTCACTTAAACCTCTCTCAAACCCACCGTGTTCCTCACAAAAATCCCCATTGTTACTCATCATTTCTACTTCAATCTTCAAGAAAAAAGTATGGGTTTTCTTATTTTTCATAAGTATTTCATATTATATGCCTTGAACTTCTTGATTTGTGAGATGTTATTGAGATTTGAGATTTATTGATGGTTGAATATGGGTATTTGCTGTGTTGCTAAAATTGTTGTGTGGGTTGTGTTGGATATGCGTTATTTCACTATGTCTTTAGCTGCACAAATGTGTTAGTTGTAGCACACACACATTCTATGACATGATTGTGATTCTAATCTAATGATTTTAGGGTTTTTCCACAATTTATTTTGGGTCTAACTCTGTGCTAATAGAGTTTGTTGTCTTGTGTGGTCTTTGTTGTTCACTGATGTAACATGATGCAACTTAAAAATGTCTCTTTTCAAGAGTGTAGCTGTGAAAGGAGGTAGCAACAAGGTAAAAGAACCGGTGATTGATGTTGATGACATGGTTTTAAAAACCAGATCAGACCGGCCGGTTCAACCGGGGACCGGTCATCAATTTGGTCCGGTTATGATTAAAAACCGAAAAATAACAAAAAACCGAAATGTACTGAAAACCGGACTGTTGAACCGTAAAACCGGAACCGATATGGTTGAACCGGTTATTGGCAACTCTGTCTTTACGCCACTGACGAGAGCCTAACACTGGGACGGCATTGCTAGGTTCTCAGCCTAACTGGGACAGCGTTGGTAGGTGGGTGCACCATTGATTCATTGACATTTGCAAACTGGGGTTGAAGGCATGAACACAGAGAGGAAGATGTTGAAACTTGAAAGCTTGAACAGAGAGGTAGAGCCTGAAAGCGTGAAACTTGAAAGCTTGAATAGAGAGAGTGTATTTAGACTTTAGAGATCTGAAAAATGAAGAGTTAAAACTTAAACCTGAAGTGAGTACTAGGAACTAGGAAGACGTGGTATAGAAAAAAAAAATCTTTTAATAAAATATTGGAAGACGTGGGAAACATAAAAATGACTGACAGTGGCTGACTTTTTTTTATAGTTCCAACGGCAAAAGGCTGGCTTTTTGAGTTTTGGGTTTCTAAATCCACAAGTTTCTAATTTTTTTAGTCATTTTTTACTCTTCCAGCGTGACCATCATTACCATTCCTTATTTAATGTTTTCTTGTCTTGTCTCAGTCTTTTCTTTCCCTTTATTTATTTATAATTATATAGATACCTTATAAGTTCATTGAGTTAGGTGTAAACTAATTAGTTACCTTTTTTGTTTTTTTTTTTTTGGTTGAATCTAAACTAACTAGTTACTATTATCATTTATAAAGATGCATAACATATTATATAGACTTTCACCAAAAATTAAATTTTATAAACATTCAAGTAATATATATATATATATATATATAAAAATATATATATATATTATTAGATTCAGTCCACTACCCTACGGGTAACTTTTATATTTAATTATTCTTTCAATTATTAGTAGTTAATGAATTATAGAGCATTATAGTTTACAAAGCATTTTAGTTTACATGTGTATTCATAAATTATTAATTAGTTTTAGTATAAAAAATTATTATTTATTTATATAATTTAAAAAATTATTAATTAAATTATTTATGACGTCACCGGTTTGACCAGGTCTGACCAGAAAACCGGTAATCAGTCTTTTTTCCGGTTCTTTCACCGTACTGGTTTTTAAAACCATGGTTGATGACCCCTCTCCTAGGCCAAAAAGGACTTGATCACCGTCAGGAGTATATGATCCCCACAAATTTAGATCCTATGTTGCATTTCAAACCCATGAAAATTATTTTAGAGATGCCACACCACTAGTTGAAAGGGCTGTTGACCAACCATCTCTTCGTGAAACCAACATTCCCATATGATTTGCCACCAAGGATTGGAATTTTCTTCTCTCTGACTTTGATGTTGTGTACATGAACATGGTGAAAGAATTTTATGCTAATGCCATTGTTGAAGGAGATGAGCTCAAATGCTAGGTTAAAGGAAAGAGTTTCTCCGTGTCTCTTGTTTATCTGGCGAATATCCTACACATCAATTAGCCAATGCTTGCTACAACACCGGTTTATGATGATTTAAATCCAGACGAGGATTTACTTCGGGAAACCCTTGGACAAAACTTGGAATTCTCCCAAACTGGGAATTCAATCAATGTTTCTTCCCTATCTCCCGAACTGAGGGTGCTTACCATCATCATGTTCCACAATCTATATCCTTTATCCAGCACTGAATATATGAATCTAGGGAGAGCCGTGTTCCTTCATGATCTGATTTCGGATGAAGAGATCGACATCTGTGCTCATATCTTTTATCTTTTGCGCAAAACAGTTCTACGAATTGATTCAAGGGCATGCATTCCTTTTTGTTGCCTCATTTCAAGGATTTTGAAGCTCAAAGGTGTTCATCCATCTGACAATGAGTCTCTTTACTCGAAGCCAAGTCCAATCAACATCCATACACTCAATGCAAGCATTGGTCATAGTCGAAAGGGAATCAAGACGGAAAGTTCAGCACCTCCTACTGGTTCACACTTTGCCTCATCCTCCTATGATGAGAAATTGGATAACATTATGGCATCCATCCACGACATTAGCACCAAGATGTTCGGGCTTGCTACTCTCCTGCACCATCACCACATCCGTTGTGATACAAAGTTCACTTCCCTCCAAACCCAATTGGACCAAATCCAAAGGAAGCTAGAAGAAAGTGAGGACTAGCTATTCCATGAAAAAAAGGGGGAGATGGTGATGATAGGGGGAGTATAATGATAGGAGGAGTACTGATGCTTAGAAGGAGCTGATGTTAAGCAAGAGCTGCTTATGTTTAATGCTTAGTTTATATTCAATTTCTATGAACTTTGGGTTTTGTACCTTTGCTTTGTAGCGTAGTACTTGTTGTTTGATGTTTTGCATTTTCTTTAAGTACATCACTCTTGTGCCCTAGTAGGATCTTGTTCCTAGATGCATATATGTTTTGTGCATTGGTTAAGTGTTGGACATGCAAATGATATCTTGCATTGAGCTTGTTAGCTTGCATGTTCGGACGATCATTCCATATGTGAATGAGCATTGTGGTCACTATTCTATAGTGATTGCTTGTATGGTCAAGCCATGGTTTATTGTTTTATTCCATTTTGTTTGATCGCATTGTACTTACTTCATATGCATTACAAGTTTTTTGCATACAATGATCAAATTGTGTTATTGTGTTTTAGGAGATACTTGTTCTTATGATTCAAGAGCCACACAGATTCTAGAGTTAGATGTGAGTGAGTTTTGTTCAACTGTTTCTAACTCACATGTTAAGTCTAAAGTTTGTTTTAGGGTTTTGTCACGGAATAGCCAAAGGAAGAGATTGTAAGGTTGAATTTAATCAACCATCTTGTCGGCTTTATTCCGTACCAAATTTTCTTGTAATTTAATAATTAGTAACCCTATGTTTAGATGGGAATCATGTAAGGGTAGTGCGTGAGAGAGTGTGAAGAAATGCTCATGACTGTGCAGTGAAGCAGGGACTCGCAGCTGGATCTCGCGGATGGCTCACAGCTTGCAAGCCACCAGAAGATGCACACGAGTGAAGCATGCAGAGAAGCTGAATCGTCATGCCAGCTGTAGCACTACAGGACAAAAAGTCCAGACTGGCCATTTAGTTAGCTCGCGGCCTGGACTCGCGACTTAGTCAAGTCGCGAGGCCAAGTCGCCAGTCCACTCTGTTATGGAAAAATTGACTCTTCGTATTCCTTTCTCACTCCAGTATAAATACCCCTTATACCCACGAAATATAGAGAGCTTCCAGAGAGAATTTTGAGAGAAAAACCCTAGAGAAAAACAAGATTGACTCATCCATAATCTTTACATAGTGACTCTTCAAATTCCTCAACTCTCACCCTCTCCATTGTTACATCATTGAGAGGTTCTTTAACCAAATCATTTTCTCACCTTACCCATATCTGTGAGAAGGCTTTTTGGTGTTTTGGGAAGCAGTTTGAATGGAACCAATTCATACTGGTTGATGCTATGGGTTATAGCAGAATCTGGTAAGCTAAAGAAGAAATAGGTTCGGCGTAACCTCGTTAGAGTAGGAGCTTGGAGGGCTTAGGTACACTGGGTAGATTAAGCTTAGAGGGTCTTCTACTGTTCATGTATCCCAACTATATTTTTTAGTGAATTATTTACTTTTTGGAGGGCGACAGAGAGGTTTTACGCCGAGGGCTTCGGTTTCCTCTTCGATAACACATTATTGTGTTGTCCTTGTGTTTGCATCTCTCTTCTCTTAATCTTTGTCATTTAATTTCTGCTGTGGATGTGATTTTATTTGGTTTGGATTGTTTATCAATTCTGTTATATGCTTATGTTCATATTCCGCACATTAATTGTTTGATAAATTGATAATTTGGAAATTGAGGGTCTAAACGTTCAAGGGTGTTTTACACACACACACACACACACACACACACATATATGTGTGTGTGTGTGTGTGTGTGTGTGTGTATGTATTTATATTCCTTGATTGCTTTATGTCTTTACATTAAGCCCTATTTATTTCCCTTGTTTCCTTCTCACCCTAAATCACCCGACAATGAGAAGTTTGATTCAAGCAAACCTCGTAAAATGTAAAAAAAAAAAATACTCCAATAACCATCCTTTTCAATAAGTCATTAAAATATGCAAACATTTTAAGTACACCCTTGAATAAAAAGCCTTCCAATGAAGCATTTTTAAAGCTTCAATAAGTGCCATTTAAAAAAAAAAATCTTAAGAAGTCAAAATAAAACTCTCTTCTTTAAAAAATAAACAGAAACCATGGATTTTTACTTCCAAAAGGACCAAAACCATCCTTTTTTTTTTTCCTGAAACATGGAAACAATTTTCTTAAAACAAATCCCTTTTCTTGAATAGTTTTGATTTTAATCTTGGATATGGTTTCTAAAGTGCATAAAAATATTTTTTTTTAAAAAGAATATTGCTCTTTCTTTATGTTTTCCCCTCAAAAGCCTTTTTTTCGTAAAATTTCAAGAGAGAATCCCTTTTTCAAAATTCCTTTTCCCAATATTTCCTTTGTTTTAAAATGAGAATTTTTCCAAAAAGTCATGATGTTTTCCAAAGGACAATACTCATCTTTTCAAATGTAAGTAAATGGTGTTTTCTATCTTTTGTTTTCAATCAATTTCTTTTTTGCACAATTTTTAAAGAGGTTGATTTGTATCCATGATTCATTTTAATTGAATTGATGGTATGTGATCAAGCTAACATATCCCCTCCTTCCTCCACTAACAATTTTGGATTATTGTGTTTGTGCATAGGAATGAAATTTGGAGAATAAACTTGGCTTATTACTCTAAATGCATAATGTGATATCTTTCCCCTCCCTTCCTTTCTTTTATGTTGTATAGTATTATATATTCACATGCTAGATACATAATAAATATAATACTCACATGCTAGTTATATATATTTACCTTCTTGCATTTTAATTTTCACATATTATTTATATATACTCACATGTTTGCTTGTAAATTACTCTTTGCAGTAATATTCACATGTTATTTAGATATGTAAATAAGATATTATGTACATGTATTGTTTTGTACAAAACTTTTTCAAAAACAAATGCCAAGTATTCTATTTATCTTTCTAAAATACGAATGTTGTGATTAAATTAAAATAAGGTGCTATTCTTTTGATAAGCAATGTAGGGTATTTAACACCTTTCCCACCTATAACCGAATTTTCAAGTCCAAGAATCTTTGGTTTGAGACCCTGGTTACCTTAATTAATTTAAGAACCCTTGAATTGGTTTTAGTTAATTAGGGAATTAAAAAAAAATTAGACAAATAGGTGACGAATCACACTTATAACAAAACCAATAATTGGTGACAACTCCATAAAATAAAAATAAGAAAGAAGATTCACACACACACCTTACCTTAGTAACACGTGCACATTTAACACATTGTCAAATGCCCAATGTGTGAATACTTGAGAGGGGAGAGCTCAGAACTCTCGTGCCTCTCCCAAAATCTCACCCAAGGGCATCTACACTATAAATCCAACAGCCATAAGGTTTGATTCTTATTCAGAGATGGATATTAGGAATTAATGCCCAGACTTGCTACAAAACATTGTCACCAAACTATGCATTTATGGGCAAGATTTTACCTACCTCACCAACCTTATTCACTCTTCCAAGCTTGAATCCAATCTTCTGATATAAGAAGCAACATATTCCAAAGGAGCTCTAGGGTGTGTCATGGTGCAAATAACCTTCTCTCTCCTTCACCAATCCATTCTTTATGCTCATTATATGGTGATCATAATAACAATAATAAATATATATTTTTTTAAATTCTACTTTGTGATTTAGTGTCTTATGTATTTCTCCATAATGCAGTGATGCACCACTTGCTTCCATTTTTCAATTGCAGTGACTAGTGAGTAGTGGGCTTGACTCTTATATATATATATATATATATATAAGGTTAAATTTATTCAATCATGTGTTGTCTTTATTCTATGTCAAATTTGATTGTAATTTAGCGATTAGATATCCTGTATTTAGGTGGGAATTATATAAGGGTAGTGTGTGAGAAAGTGTGAATAAAGCTTAAGATGTGTGCACTCAAGAAGAGCCTCACAACTGGATCCTGCGATTAGGTCTCGACTGGCAAGTCGCCAAAGGTGGCACACGTGTGAAGCAAGTAGGAGAGCTGAAGGTTCACGACAATTGGAGCACTACAGGACAAAACTTCCAATCTGGCCAGGCAGTTAGCTCATGACTCAAAGTTACGATGCGTTCCAGTCGTAAGGTCGAGTCGCCAGAATGCCCTGTTTGATGAAAATTGACCTCTCGCATTCCTCATACACCCTACTATAAATATCCTTATACCCACAAAATGTAGAGAGCTTCCAGAAAGAATTTTGAGAGAGAAACCCTAGAGAAAGACAAGATTGACTCATCCACAGTCTTCATCTTTTGATTCTCCAAATTCCTCTACTCTCACCCTCTCCATTGACATATCCTTGAGAGGTACATTTAGCCAAATCCTTATCTCACCATACCCATAACAGTGAGAAGGTAATTTGGTACTTGGGAAGCATTTTAGAAGAGACCAATTCATTTTGGTTAATGCAATGGGCGATTGCGGGATCCGGTAAGCTAAAGAAGACAAGGTTCGGTGTAACCCTATTGGAGCAAGAAACTTGGAGGGTTTAGGTGTACTGGGTAGATTAGGCTTGGAGGGTCTTCTACTATTCGTATATCCCAACTTCATTTACTAGTGGATTATTGATCGCTTGAAGGGCGGCGGAGAAGTTTTTCATCGAGAACTTCGGTTTTATTTTCAATAACACATTGATGTGTTATCTTTGTGTTTGCATCTTTCTTCCTTTACTATTTACCTTTAATTACTAATGTGATTGTATTTAATTATGGTTTAGAGTATGTTACCAATTTGGATATAGCTTATATTCATCATTCCACATATATTGTTTGATTATAAGCTTGTGTTGGTATTTTTGTATTTAGGGGTCTAAACATTCATAGTTGTTTTACACACTATTTGAACTTTCAATTGGTATTAGAGTAGGTGCACTTGTTGTAGTTTAATTACTTGAGTGCAATCCTTGACCCCTTTTGAGATGGATCGATCTCAATCTCTTACTGCTACTCCATATTTTGATGGAAGCAACTCTGCATTTTAGAAAGTCCATATGAGGGCATTCCTATGTTCCATTGATGAGAGTGTTTGGGATGCTGTAGATATAGGTTGGACTAGGCCGGAGGCTGCCAAATCCGAATGGGATGAGGTAGCCCTCGTGGCAGCTAATGCTAATAGCAAGGATTTAAATGCTTTTTTCTGTGGTGTTTCTCCTGATGAGTTTCACAGGGTTTCCCATGTTACAATTACCAAGGAGGCGTGGTAAATTTTGGAAACAACTTATGAGGGAACCAAAAAGGTGAAGGACACCAAGTTGCAAATGCTTACCACACGCTTCGAAGAGCTGAAGATGAATAAAGATGAGTCATTTGACTCATTTTACGGGAAGCTGAATGAGGTGTTTATTGGGAAGTTTAACTTGGGAGAAAAGACGGATGACTCCAAGATTGTGAGAAAAATTCTACAATTATTACCGGAGAGCTTCCGTGCAAAAGTTACTGCCATTGAAGAGAGCAAGGACCTTGATGAGATCAAAGTTTAAGAACTTATTGGCTCACTTCAAACCTATGAGCTATCTCTACCATCACAAAGGAAGAACAAATCTCTTGCTCTAAAGACAATCAATGAGAGAGTGGAAGCTCAAGGCTCATCAGATAAGGATGAGGTTGAAAAGGATGTGGCGAATCTTGTTAAGAACTTCCAAAAGTTCAAAAAGAATGGAAAATTTGCTGAGAAAGGAAAATTCCCAAATTCCTAGAAGGAGAAAAAGGATTTCAAGAACAAAGATGGGAAGGAGTCTCAATCCTCTCAAGGAATCACGTGCTATAATGCAACGGTCATGGACATCTCAAGAAAGAGTGTCCCAACTATTTGAGAGGGAAGGGAAAAGTGTATGCTACTGCTCTTAGTGATTCAGACCCCTCTAATTCAGACTCAGAAGAAAGCTATGATAGAGAAGGAAACTACTCCGCATTTATGACCATTGCTTCCGTACAATCTTCGAATGATTTGAGTGTGTTAGTGGAAGAGCTTGGTGAGCACATTAACATGGAGTCGATGGGGATAGTCGAGGAATCCGATGATGAGCAAGATGAAAGAATAGTGGGACTGTAAGAAACCTACAATTCCCTCCTTGAGAAGACCAATGAATATGCAAAAGTGGCTAAAGCAGCCATTAAGAAAATGAAAAGAGTAGAGCAAGATTATAAAAGTCTTTTGGTGTGATACAAGGAGACTAAGTGTGAAGTTGAGACACTGAACGGAAAGTTAACCGAAGCCTATTCAAAGATCAAATTCCTTGAGCTTGAGGTGATTCAAGCTAATGCTAAAGTAGAGCGAGTTTCCTCCAAGAAGCTTGATGAAGTGCTTGCTCATCAAAAACATTTCTCTGACAAAAGTGGATTGGGATACACCGAAAAGAGTAGTTCGAGTGCTAATATGTCCAAGGATATGAAGTTTGTGAAAGCTAAGGAACCAATGGTAGCAATCACTACTACTGAGAAAGTGAAGGTGGAGAAGAAGAGGAATGTGACTAACCAATGGGTTTTGATAAAGCCTCCTAACCAATTAGTGGTCAAACCTAAAGCTAAAGGGAAATCACTTCCAAAATCATAAAGAGGTCCGATAACTAAACATTTCTACCATCATTGTGGAATTCAAGGACATACCAGACCTAATTGAAATAAGCTTAAAGCATTAAAGAATGCAAGTGCTCAAAGGTCAAGAGGACCAAGAAATGGCAAAGGGAATTGGACTGCTGAGCAATAAAAAAGTCAAGAAGGTGATCCCAGAGTGAGGGATGTGATGAAGATGATTGATGTCTTCACTACATGTTTGGCAAGCTTCACCAGAAGGTTTGAAAGTCACAACAATAGTACCCAATCCTCTAAGGATATCACCCCAAACGCACGTGTCGTGTAGGTGAAGAAGGGTACACATGCATAAACATTACAACATATCCATGCATTAATGCTTCCTATGTTGTGTGACATTGATTGGTTGTGTGCATTGTGTTATCATTCTAGCATGTTTTGAAAATTTTTGTTTGTTTGTTATTAGCTTTGAAAGTTTTTACATTTTTTTTTAATCAATATTTACTTGTTTTTGTGTCAAAAATCCAAAAACACATAAAAAGTAGAAAATCCAAAAAGTTTGATCGGCATTATTGTGTTATGTCACATGCATGTTTTGCCTTGTACCTTCATACTTATGGCTTTGTGCATTTACGAGTGTAGCTTGTTCTTTATGTACTCATATCATTGTGGAAAAAATCTTGACATCTATGTGATTGTTGTAAATAGATCTTCAAATTTGTCATGAATGATTAGTCAATGGTTTTGTTGATCTTGAGATTTACATAGACTTGTGCCTATATATCTTCCCACTCTTTTATTTTTTTTACTTAAAAAGCTCAACCAATGTAAATCTTAAAATGAAAAGAGATAATGAGCTGTAAAAGCCGTCACACATACTAGTATTCGACTAGGAAAAAGAGAAAGCGACTTATATGAAAATGTATGATGCCCAAAAAGCTAAAGGCTTGTTTATCAAATTGAAATATCAAAAATTTCAAACATCAATCTTAAAATGAGATGCATTGATCCAAAATGATCACATGTTATGATGTGTATCGAGCCAAATGAAAAGCTTGAAAATTATGTTATCAAGTTATGTGGGAGGTCATATATGCATACTTCTATAATTGAGATTTGTCACTTTTCCTCGTGCTAATTGTGTATGTCTTGGTTGAATTGATCATTGAAGCTTCATATTAGACTAAAGACTATCTCATCTTTGATACCCACACACATCACACATGTCTATGTTTAATGAATGCCTTATTCATTTGCGTAATTGTACTTATTTAAATGTGTTGCATATACTCAATTATATGTTGATCAAACACAAAAAGATTTTTGAGTGTTTTAACTATTTTTGGAAAGTGTTTTTGTTTTGAATAATTTCAAAATTGTGCAACTTTGTTTTGGCGACTCATTCTCACAAGTCAATCCAGTCGCGTGCCCCCAGCCGTGAGCATACTCAGAAGCTTTCGCGAATCTTTGGCGAGTTAGGCCCCCAGTCGCGAAAAAGACTTAGAAAATTTTTCAAAAATCTGGGTTTTTAAGATTTTCGCGACTCAGTTTGGTGACTGGTTCACAAGTGGAAGCTCCAGTTGCAAGTTTTACTCAGAATGTTTAGCGACTCCCGTCGCGACTTACTCGTGAGTGGACCTTTTAGTCATGAAAAACACTTAGAAAAATTTTTCAAATTTTGTCACACGGGTTTTTGGCGACTTGTTCGCAACTCATTCCAGTTGTGAAAAACGTGTGTTTTGTGCTTTGAGGGTTATTTTCAAAGCTGTTTTCAAAAACTTTTCATTTTTCCTTCGCATCTCGTGACTATTCATCGTCTTGTTCGTCCCTCCCTCTGCCAAAATCGCCGTTTTCACACACAAAACCTTCAATCTCTTCATCATTTCTTCACCAATTTTCAAGAAAAGGTATGGGTTTTGTCTCTTTCTCAATGTATTTCATGTTTCTAGCCCTAGACTTCTTGGATTGTGTGTTTGTGTTGAGATCTGAAAATATGATGATTGAATATGGTCCATTGATGTTTTGTTGAGCTTATTGTATGGGTTTTGTTGGTTATGTGTTCTTACTCTTTGCCTAGGGTGCATATGGTGTCATTTGTTGCGCACACACACTCTTTGACATGCTTAAGATCTCAATGTCATGATTTTAGGGTTTTATTCAAAAATTCTAATTTGAGACTAACCAGTGCTAATAAAGTTTGTTGTCATGTGTGATTTCTATTGCTCTTTTAAATTACATGATACAGTTTGGAAATGTCTTCGTTCAAGAGATCAACCGTGAAAGGAAGTAGTAGTAAAGGCAAAGAACCAGTGATTGATCTTGACAACTTCACTCCTAAAGCCAAGAAGTCTCGATCATCAATAGGATTCTATGATGTCAGCAAATTCAGATCATAGGCAGCTTCTCAAGCTTATGAGAATTACTTCATGGAAGCTCCCTTGTTAGTGGAAAGGGTGCTTGAGCAAGGTTCTCTTCTAGATACGAACATCTCGAAATGGTTTGCTAACAAGGATTGGAACTTTCTCCTATCCAGCTTAGAAGAACCGTATGAACAAATGGTGAAGGAATTCTATGCAAACGCCATTTATGAAAGGGTTGAGCTGAAATGTTGGGTTAGAGAACAGCACTTCACAGTAACACCTTGCTATCTTGCTAACATTTTGCACATCAACTAGCCAATGTTTCCAAAGCCACTGGTGTATGATGACTTGAATCTAGAGGAGGATTTACTTCGAGACATTCTTGGAGATAACTTGGAATTCTCTCCCAATGGGAAATCAATTAGTGTTTCCTCACTATCTCCAAAATTGAGAGTACTTACAACAATCATGTTCCACAATCTCTATCCTTTATCCAGCATCGGATACATGAATCTTGGTAGAGCCTTGTTCCTTCATGACCTGTTTACTGATGAAGAGATCGATATTTACGCTTATATCTTCCATATTTTGTGCAAAATTGCCGTAAGGAACTGCATTCCTTTCTGCTGCCTCATTTCAAAGATTTTGAAACTCAAAGGCATTCATCCATTGGAAGATGAGTCTCCCTACCTGAAGCTAAGTCCAATCCATATTCATACGCTCAATGCTAGCATTGGCCATAGTCGAAAGGGAATTAAGACAAAGAGTCCAACTTCTTATGATGGTTCACGCTCTCGCTTATACTCCTATGATGAGAAGTTATACAACATTCTGGCATCCGTCCACGGCATAAGCACTAAGATGTCTGGACTTGCCTCTCTCCTGCACCATCACAACATCCGTTGTGATATGAAGTTCACTTCTCTCCAAACTCAATTGGACCAAATTCAAAGAAAGCTACAAGAAAATGAGAACTAGCTATTCCATGACAAAAAGAGGGAGATGGTGATGATAGGGGGAGTATAACGATAGGGGGAGAAAGAGCTTGATCAAAGGGGGAGTATTGAAGTTGAAGAGCAAGAGAAAGAAAAGGCCTATGCTTAATATTTTGCTTCATATTATCATATATCAGAGTTTATGTTATGTATTTGAACTATGTTTTTATGTACCTTTGCTTTGTAACTTAGTACTTTTAGTTAATGTTATGCATTTTCTTTAGTACATCACTCTTGTGCCCTTGTTGGATTTTATATCCTTGATGCAATTACCTTGTGTATTTGTATCGGTTGAGTGTTAGACATGCAAATGATA
This sequence comes from Quercus lobata, assembly GCF_001633185.2. Lineage (NCBI taxonomy): Eukaryota > Viridiplantae > Streptophyta > Magnoliopsida > Fagales > Fagaceae > Quercus > Quercus lobata. The sequence goes on along the minus strand of NC_044908.1, from coordinate 33,067,399 downwards.
CTTTGTATTGAGCTTATTAGCTTGTATGTCTGGATGTTCATTCCTTGTGTGAATGATCATTATGATAACTATTTATAGTGATTGTTTTTGTTTGGTCAAGATATGCTTTATTGCTTTAGTCTTTACTACTTGATCGCATTATGCTTGCTCTATATACATTTCAAGATTTCTGCTTACAGTGATCATCTTGTGTTATTGTTTTCAGGAAAAACTTGTTCGTATTTTTCAAGAGCTTCACAGGTTCTAGAGTTAGATGTGAGTGAGTTTTGGCAACTGTTCCCAACTCATATGTTAAGTCTAAAGTCTGTTTTAGGGTTTTGTCACGGAATAGTCAAAGGAGGAGATTGTAAGGTTGAATTTATTCAATCATGTGTTGGCTTTATTTCGTGCCAAATTTGCTTGTAATTTAGCAATTAGATACCCTATATTTAGGTGAGAATTATGTAAGTGTAGTGTGTGAGAGAGTGTGAAAAAAGCTCAAGATGTGTGCACTCAAGAAGAGCCTTGCGATTGGATCTCGCGACTAGGTCGCGATTGGCAAGTTGCCAAAGGTGGCATACGTGTAAAGCATGCAGGGGAGCTGAAGGATCATGACAGCTGGAGTATTATAGGACAAAACTTCCAGTCTGGCCAGGCAGTTAGCTCCGACTTAAACTCGCAACTCGTTCTAGTCTCGAGGTTGAGTCGCTAGAGTGCCTTGTTTGATGAAAATTGACATTTCGCATTCCTCATACACCCTACTATAAATACCCTTATACCCACAAAATGTAGAGAGCTTTCAGAGAGAATTTTGAGAGAAAAACCCTAGAGAAAAACAAGATTGACCCATCCACAATCTTTATCTTTTGATTTTTCAAATTCCTTTACTCTCACCCTTTCTATTGACATATCCTTGAGAGGTACATTTAGCCAAATCCTTATCTCACCATACCTATAAAGTAAGAAGGTAATTTGGTGCTTGGGAAGCAGTTCAGAAGGGACCAATTCATTTTGGTTGATGCAATGGGCGATTGTGGGATCTGGTAAGTTAGAGAAGATAAAGTTCGGCATAACCCTGTTGGAGCAAGAAGCTTATAAGGCTTATGTGCACTAGGTAGATTAGGCTTGGAGGGTCGTCTGCTATTCATGTATCCCAACTTCATTCTCTAGTGGATTATTGACCGCTTGGAGGGCGGCGGAGAGGTTTTTCGTCGAGAACTTTGACTTCCTCTTCGATAACACATCGCCGTGTTATCTTTGTGTTTGTATCTCTTTTCCTTTACTCTTTACCTTTAATTGCTACTGTGATTGTATTTAATTTTGGTTTAGAGTGTGTTACCAATTTGGATATAGCTTATATTTATCATTCCGCACATATATTGTTTGATTATAAGCTTGTGTTGGTATTTTTATATTTAGGGGTCTAAACGTTCATAGGTGTTTTACACACTATTTGAACTTTCATATATATATATATATATATATATACACACACTTTTGAACACAGGTTGATAGGCTCAAGTTCATTTAAATTTTCCATTCCAAAATTGACTCCAATAGTTGTTTTTTAAGAGATTTTTAAAACTAGTTTCATCACACGTGCTTCATGCATGCGATAAGACTCTTTTTTATTTTTTCTTTTGGCCTAAGTGTCATTTAAAAGTGAGATAGAGATAGTGTCTTAATTTTTAGGATCTTTCTCTACCATGGCGTTGATAAAAGTTTAAAATTTTGAATTGAAAATCAAAAATGATAATTTAGATTGGAGAAGATAAATAAAAAAACCTAAAACTTTGGAATTTTTAAAAAATAGTAAATTACTCTTTTAACTGTTTGTGTTTTTTAAATTTAAAATTATTTAACTAGAAGATATGAGGCATTTTAGAGGGTTAAAGAATTTGTGTGAGAATATTTTAGGGCGCAAAATGATGAAACCCAAATAAAGAATCATGTTATTAATAGTATATATAAATGATGATGAAGATTTCAATTACTGTAATTAGTTGTTTATGATTGGATCCTAACCAATCAAAACTAGAAATATTTAAGGGTTTTTTTTTTAGCATTGTGTTAAGAGGAGGAGGAATTATAAAAAAAAAGTAAAGGCGTTTCACAAATTGTTTTTGTTTTTGTTTTTTTTTTTCTTAATGCTTTTAGGGCCCTCCGCCTAGGGCTTTTTTTTTACTAAACTATTTAAAACCATACGCCTAGGGTTTTAAATAGTTTAGAATTTGACTTATACAAGGGTTTATTAAGATATATCTAGCTTTTCATAAAAATTGTCTAGAAATGCCCATGACTTTTATTTAAAAATACACCAAATGGCTGTAGTCAAATAATAATGAAACATTGGCCACTAATTAAATTATTTCAATTTAAGTATGAATATAAGTATTTATAAATAAAATAGCAACATTTAATAGCACATTTATAATGTCATTTTTTTTTGTCCTTTCTTACTTAAAAGAATATCTCTTTGTTATTATGGTTATCAAAGCAGATCAGTAGTTTACGAAAGGGTTGGGCTTGTGTCTAATGACCAGTTCCATTGAACATGTTGAAATGCGGATACGTGTTTAGTTTTGGACATGTGTCCATATCCTAGTGTGTCTAGTGGAATTGGGCACTGGACAGAAGTCTTTCTCTTTACGAAACCATAACGACTTTTCCGTAATATATATTTTTTCACAAAATATCTATTGTCAAACTCTATTTTTTGTTGTAATGTCAAATAGTGGAAAAGTTGACAAATAAATCACCTTTACAATTACTCTAGATAGTCATATATGCGATTTTTACCTCAAATGATGAGTGAAGTTTTATATCTCATCATGTAACCAACTTTTTAACCAAATATGTCTAAATGAGAAATAGAGTTTTGAATCCCTATTTTTCCATAAAACCAAGAGATAATGTAGTATTATCATTTTGCATGGAGGTTTATTTGTTTTGTTAGTAAAATTTCTTGATAATATACTGTACAAGTTATGAGATGAAATACTACCGTTTTTCTTTTATTTTTATAAATGTCTTTTTTTTATTATAAAATAAATAAAATTTCAAAATATAACTAGTAATGAAGAAGGTTATTAGGGATGGCAATTTTTCCCCGCCCCGCTTGACCCGCCCCTCCCCACTTCGCCCCGTGCGGGTTTTCCCCGCCCCGCAAAGGTGGTGGGGCGGGGATGGAGCGAGATTTTAGACCCACACCATGGGGCGGGGCGGGGATGGGTTTACACTTTTTAGACCCACCCCGCCTCACCCCGCCCCATCCCCACCCCGCCCCGCATTAATAAGGGTTAAATTGTAATTTTATTGTATCCTAAAACCCTACTATTTAAACAAAAATATCATCAACTTATTTTATTCTACCTAACTTGGCTCTACCTCTTTTTTCTCTCTAGCAAAGTTGGAAATAAGGTACCAATTTTAACTTCTTCTTTTTTTTGTCTTTATTGGAAACAAATTTATATACTATTGAATTGATGATTTCATTCATGATTCATACGGTCTTTCTCAACTTACTTTTCATCATGTACATAATATAATTTTTTTTAATGAGTTACGAGTTTGTGGCTCTAAATATGTGTCTGTGTAATTGTTTTTGTAATTTTGTGTGGGCATTTGGCTGCTTAACAACACTGTTTCTTTAAGCTTGTTAAAATTTTATTTTATCATGTTATGAGATTTTTGTTGTGATATTGTCTTGTTAAACATTTAGATAATATTATTTAGTTTTTGCTAAAAATTAGTTTAATTTGATAGGATAAATTTATTTATAATTTCAAATATATTTTTATTATTGAAACATGTCATTTTATTTGAAAAAAATGGTAATAGTTGTAGGGAAAATTAACAAGAAATAAAGTTTTACGGTGTAGGGTGGGGCTTCGCGGGTCTTCATGGGGCCTTAAGGGGCGGGGATGGGGCAAGAAATTTTCCCCATCATGCGGGGCGGGGCGGGGATGGGGCAAGAAAAATCCATGCGGGGCGGGGGCGAAGATCTCATCCTTCGGCCCCGCCCCGCCCCATTGCCATCCCTAAAGGTTATCATTACCTCATTTTGTGGAGGTAATGTGCAAAACAGCAATGTAAAAGAATTGTATATAGTTAGTTAGGCAACATTTGAAACAATAAAGGAAAGTAGCATCTCGAGTTTTAGAAACTCGAGATCCATATTACAAAAAGGCCACATAGATCTTGAGTCTTTAAGACTCAAGTTTCATGCGAAAAAAATTTCACCTATAGTGGCGTTTTTAAGCATTTCAGTGACGTTTTAAAGCTCTATAGTGGCGTTTTCCTGGAAATTTTTTTTTCTTAAGTACAGATTTATGGAGTCCTATAGTGGCCTTTTTTTAAACCCTATAGTGACGTTTTATAAACATAAGCGGCGTTTTTATTTAATTTATGGAAATCGAGTCTTTAAAACTCGATTTTTAGCTTAATTTTTTTCCACTTTAAACTAATCTATTTACAAATCGAGACTTAAAAACTCGATTTTTATCTTGAAACTCGAGTTTTAGACATTCGAGATGCTAGTTTTCACCATTGTTTTGAAACGTGACAATTAATTAAATTTTTTAATATTTATTGTTATTTAAAAAAAAAATTCCATTTTGTGTGTGCCCAAACAGGCCTGAAACTGCAACTATAATAATTACTCAATAGTGGTAGATTTTGTTATAAAACACTTGCCACAACAAGCTCATTTTAGAAAATAGAATCCAACTTTCCCAAAAACAACCCCAATTCCCAAACATGACATGACATGACATACATCTCTATATATTCCTCTCTCTCTCTCTCTCTCTCTCTCTCAATTCTATCTCTCAAAATCCTTTTCTGCCTGAAACTCTTCAACCTTTTACTTATGAATTAACAGTCTTCCCTTAAATTAGACTTCGCCTCCTCCTCATCACTCTATTTTAATCTCATAATCGGAGTTCATATATATATAAAGTTATTCGCGATTTTCATAATTTTTATATAAATTTGGTGGTTGGAATTTCGGTTACAAAATTTAGATCATCATGGATAACAATAATTGGAGGCCAAATCCATCTCAAGGTCCTGTTGTAGGCGGCGGTGGCGGCGGCGGCGGAGTTGGAGGTGGCGGCGTTGGAGCTCCTGGAGGCGGCGGTGGAGAAGCTGCCATGGATTCTGTTGATTGGCGGAGCCAATTGCAGCCCGATTCTCGTCAAAGAATCGTCAACAAAATGTAATTTTCTTCTCTCTTCCTTAAATTTATGGTTTTGCTTTTGCCTTTTGTTTTTGTTTTACATATTTATGTTTACGGGTTGTGTTTGGGTCTGAATCCGATCAAATTGAATTTATTCATTAGCTTAATTGATCAAGTTATTGACTTTTTTGGTGGAAATTAGAGAACTTTACAGCAAAATCTTCACTTTTTGATGCCACAAACATTTAAGAATACAGAGTTTAATTGGAAATAAAAAATTCTTAAGGTCAAACTCAGCATGTGTGCATACAACTTCATCAAAATCGTAGGGGTTGTTACCACATATACTCCTTCCTTTAACATGAAACTAGGCCCATCACAACCCATTAATCATGTGAAAGAGTAAATTTCCGTTTCAGATAGCTTATTTTTAAAAGTGCGCCCTGTTTTAATAAGTAAGGTTTTAATTAGCTATACTAAGGTCAAAAAAGGCAATGCCCTTAAAAATTGTTCCTAAACAAGCAAGTGGAAATAAACTCATTAAAATAAGCGGTAACAAACCTGGTACAGCTTTACGGGTTGTGTTTGGGTATGATGGTTAAAAATGAACTTATAATAGCTTTCATTTTCTTTTTTTGATTCCCCTTGCATCCTATTCATTAGCTTAACTGGTCAAGTTATTCATTTTTTTGGAGGGGATTAGAACCTAACTGCTTAATCTTCAATTTTGATGCCATGCATTCAACAATGTAGAGTTTAACTCAAAAACTAGTTTTGATCTGAAGGGTCTTGTTACCCCATTAAGATTGTGAGGGCGCTATGCAGTAAGAGTGCAATGAATATGACATTTACATTGAGTACGTAAGTATGGCAGGAGCTCTGATTATAACTAGTTCGTTTGGGATATCACATGGATGTGAGTAATGAATCTGCATTTGGTAGCAATAGTAGCTCCATGTACTACTCATTTGTATTTATATATCGCCCAGATAGACCTAATTTATTCTCGACATAAGACTCAACACATGTCCATACAACGTGCAAAAAGTCCTAGGGGTTACCACAAATACTCCTTCCTTTTGAGCGTGCCACTATGGCAGGAGCTCTAATTATAACTAGTGCTTTTGGTTTATCACACAGATGTGACTAACGAATCTCCATCTGCTGACAATAGTATCTTCATATTTCATTCTTGCTGTTAGACTCAACACGCATCCATACCCAAAAAAAAAAAAAAAAAAATTCCTAGGGTTACGACAAATACTCCTTCCTTTCACATAAAATTAGGTTTAGCATGTGAAAGAGTAAGTTTCCATTTTGGATAGATTATTTTTAATAGTGCACCTGTTTTAATATGAAAGGTTTTTAATTAGCTATAATTAGAAAAAAAGTATAGCTCTAAAATAATTGTACCTAAACAAGCTGGGGAAATAAACTAGCCAAAATAAGCAGTAAGAAACACACAATTATTACCCTGTTTGGTTAGCCTTACAATTGGAACTAAGTTAGCTTATTTCATAAGTACAGCTTTTGGAAGCCTCACATTTTCTATGTACAACTATACTTTCATTTTTTTTTTGATAAGTAAAAGTTTATTGATCTCAAAAAATGGAACACCCTAGTACACAGGGAGTGTACAAGGGGTCAAATAATCAAGAACAAAAATTACAAGAATCTAGGAAATCAAGAAAGGATGAAAAGGATTGGTTCCGCAATGCAGCCAACCAATCCATTAATGTTCTAAAGAAAAATAGCTTCAAATCTGATATGGATCTCTCCTTATCTTCAAAGCACCGACTATTTCTCTCCCTCCAAAGGCACCACAATAAGCAATGGGGAACCATAAGCCATATATACCCATTTCGATGACGGCCAAAACTGCCTTGCCAACATGCTAGAAGCCCCACTACATATTGTGGCATAACCCAACTCACTCCAAACAACCCGAATACCATAGCCCACATATCCATTGCAACCGGACAATGAAGAAAAAGATGATCAACCGATTCCCCATTACACTTGCACATGTAGCACCAGTCTAATATCCAAACCTTCCTTCTTCGTAAATTGTCAATCGTTAAGCATTTCCCTAAAGCAACAGTCCAAACAAAGAAAGCTACTCGAGAAGGAATCTTCTGCTTCCAAATGCTTTTCCAAGGAAAACAATATTCATTAGGGCCCACAAAGAGATTGTAATAATCCCTAACCGTGAAGCCCTTCTCTCTAACAGATTTCCAGCACATTTTATCCTCACCAAGCCCTCTAACCGACGCACCATATATGGTATCCATGAAACTGGCCAGTGCCTCTAGTTCCCGAGCATGCACACCCCTAAAGAAACTTACATCCCAAAACAGGATTCTGTTATCAAACTTCATAACCTTAGCCACACTAACCTCTTGATCTCGGCAGAATCTAAACAATTCAGGATAGCTGACTGCAAGAGAAGTTTCACCACACCAACGGTCTTGCCAAAATTTCACCCTAGACTCATCCCCAATCTCATATATAATGTGTTGAGAGAAAGTAGGCCATCCCCGACTAATATTTTTCCACAAGCCAACACCATATGGACCGTTAGTAGGCCTAGTACACCAACTACCCCATTCACAACCATATTTCACGACTATCACTTGCCTCCAAAGAGCAGCCCTCTCCATCCCAAATCTTCATAGCCACTTCCCAAGCAGAGCTTCATTAAAAAGTCTTACCTTTCTTATCCCCAAACCACCCGAAGCAATGGAAGTGCAAACAGTAGCCCATTTGACCAAATGGAATTTTGGTTCATCACCAATGCCACCCCATAAAAAATCCCTCTGAAGTTTCTCAATTCTGTTAGCCACAGCAGCAGGAATAGGAAATAAAGATAGAAAATATGTGGGTAAGTTAGATAGAGTGCTTTTAATTAAAGTGACTCTACCTCCCTTAGATAAGTACAAACGTTTCCATCCTGCTAATCTCCGTTCTATCTTCTCTAGAATTGGGTTCCAAATTGACTTATCCTTACATTTGGCTCCCAAAGGAAGGCCTAAATATTTCATTGGAAGGGTACCTTGTTTACAACCAAGGACATTCAACAATAAGTCAAGATTATGCACCATACCAATAGGAACCAGCTCTGACTTGCCCAAATTTATCTTCAGACCAAAAACCGCCTCAAACCAAATGAGAATCATACGGAGAAACAAAACCTGATCCAAATTAGCATCACAAAAAATTAAAGTGTCGTCCGCAAAGAGCAAATGGGACACCTCCAAAGATCTTCCCTCTAAACGACCCACATCAAAGCCTGACATGTGACCATCATGGACAGCCTTATCCAACATTCTCCCAAGGGCTTCCATCACCAAGACAAACAACAAAGGGGACAATGGGTCACCTTGTCTCAACCCCCCTACAGCTCTCAAAAAACCCACAAGGAGTGCCATTTATCAATATAGAGAATCGAACAGTAGATATACAAAAGAAAATCCACTGCCTCCATTTAGCAGAGAACCTACTCCGTTCTAGTAACTGCATAAGAAAACCCCAGTTGACATGATCAAAAGCCTTCTCAACATCTAATTTGCAAAGTACCCCTGGCAAACCAGTTTTCACTCTACTGTCGAGGCATTCGTTAGCAATAAGCACAGGGTCAAGAATCTGCCTGTTCCTCACAAATGCATTTTGAGAAGGAGAAATTGTATCTTCCATGACCGTGCGAAGTCTGGTGGCTAAGACCTTAGCAATGATTTTATAAACCCCCCCAACAAGACTAATGGGGCGAAAATCCTTGACTTCAATTGCTGGATTTTTTTTAGGGATGAGAGTGATGAACGTTGCATTTAAGCTTTTCTCAAACTGACCTTTAGCAAAAAAATGGTGAAATACAGCCATAAGATCAGTTTTGAGAATACCCCAGCGTGCTTGGAAGAAGGCCATTGGGAACCCATCAGGTCCAGGAGCTTTGTCACCATTAAAATTCTGTATGACATCAAAAATTTCTGCCTCCTCAAAAGGTCTATCTAGCCAATCAACATTATCACCGGATATCCTAGGAAATACCAAGACTTCTGGAAAAGGTCGAACAACTTGCTGCTCCGAGTATAAATTCATAAAGAATTGAGTAATATAATCAGCAATCATACCTTGATCAGAAGACAAGGTTCCATCAACCATAAGGCTCTCAATACCATTATTTCTTCTATTGGAATTATCCATTCTATGAAAAAATTTTGTACTTGCGTCCCCCTCCCTCAGGTGTAGCATCCTAGACTTCTGCCTCCAAGTAATTTCTTCTAAAAGAGTAAGCTTTTCAATCTCGGTACGGAGATTAACTTGTTCTAACTTCTCCTCAGCTATTAAAGGTTGAGTCTCCTCTCTAACATCCAAGTCATTCAATTTGTTCCATAACAGCTGTTTCTTTAAAGTGACATTGCTTAACTCTGTTTCATTCCATTTTTTTAGGTTAGCTAGTATAAAACTCGGGTTGCCTTGAAACAAATAGGATGCCTACCAAGTTTTCACTTTATCAACAAAATTTTCCGCTTTCAACCACATATTTTCAAAACGAAAAGGAGTTCTACCTCTCCGATGACTCCCCCCTTCCAACAGAATTGGGTAGTGGTCTGAAAGTATCTTAGACAACCTTCTCTGTGCAAATAGAGTGAAATGATCCGCCAAAAGTGGAGAGAAAAGAAACCGGTCAATTCTAGAGGTAGAGGAATTGTTGGACCAAGTATAAAGGCCTTCTTCCATAGGTATATCCATCAGCCCATGAAGAGAGATAAAATCCGAAAATTCATACATAGCCCGAGTACTAGTTGTAGCCCCTAATCTCTCCGATGGAAAACGAATTATATTAAAGTCACCTCCTAGGCACCATGGCACATCCCACCAACTAATCAGCCTTGTCAGTTCCTCCCACATCTTCCTACGCCTCTTGTTCGAATTTGGCCCACATAAACCTGTAAAAACCCACTCAAATTGATCGCCTATGGTTTTAAATCTGCATGAAACAGAAAAGTGCCCTACTGCTTCTTCCACCTTTTCCACTGCCCTCCGATCCCACATCAATACAATACCTCCAGAAGCACCTTCTGAACCCAAGTACAACCAGTCTACATATGGACAACTTCATATACTTTTGACTACTCCTCTAGTAATCCATTCAAGTTTAGTCTCCTGCAAACAGACAATATCAGGTCTCCATGCACGCAACAAATTACGAATTTGAAGTCTCTTCCCAGCCTCATTCAATCCTCTGACATTCCAGGAAATCATCTTCAAATTCATTTAGGAACAGAGAGAGCCCGCTCCTTATTAATACCACTGCACCTAGTTGAAGTAGAACCATAATTAATCGAGCTGAATAGACCCTTCAGTTCTCTAATACCTTTCACTCCAGAACTCTTCAAATCACGTGCTTTTTTTTCCAAAGTAGCCCTACGGTGTAATTCAGCCTCAACAGCCAATAAAAAGGTGGTTGCTTGATTTTCTAAACCTTTTAGGGACGTGCCCAGGAAGTTATCAAACCCTTTAAATCTGCTTTGGACCCACTCAGAGTAAGCTTCTCCCCTCACTGGATTCTCCACACCCAACACTTCCTGCCCTTCCATTGCCAAGGGTAGAGAAAAGGCCAGTGGTTCCACACTTAGAGGCGACAAACCCTCTACATTAGGTAGCTCAGAAGACTCTGAAGTGTCTGAGACCCAATCCTCCACAAGTACTTCATTCTCATCAACTTGGGCTGATGACACCTCCACAACATCTGAACACTTCAAGGGGACCAAGGCCAATTGGGTTTGCTCTTCCAATACCTCTGTGACTTCACCTGGAGGCAGAGAAATTTGAATCGGAACTGCCACTCTTCTTCCATCTCGAAGTTCAAGCACCCACTGTTATGAATTCCCCCATTTCTTGCTAACATTGCCAGAATTTTCCTGAAGTATCAAACGGATGTCTTGGTGCAATTTCTCTTCACCGTTGGAGGTGTTTGCTGACTCATCGGAGTTGAGAAAAGCTGTATCGGACTCATCGGAGCCGAGAATCTCATTATCGGGCTCATCGGCGCCGATAAAGTCAAGACCGGCACCGTCGGAGGCTTTCATCGACTGGGCTAGCCTCAACAAGCTTTGGGAGTTAGCAAGAGGAAGTTCCGAGGTAGAGTCCACAACGCCTCTGCGAGGATCGCTGGCTGAGCTCTTCGAAGCAGAAGTTAAGTTACGTGGGTGAGTCTCGCGTTTTGAAGTGTTTGTTTTGGTTTGGGCCTCCAGACTTTGATGGGCTTGGGATTAAGTTTGGGCTTTGCATTGAAGGGAGCTGTGGGTTTAAAATGGCTAACGGGCTTAAAGTTTTTGTCTTTGGGTTTTTCTATGCGGCCCACTTCCTTGACTTTGGACCACATTACCTCCCACTCAACATCTGGCCCACGCTCCAATCTCAGGCCAACATCCAAACGTTAAAGATGAGTCATTGATACAGCTGTTGCTCTCTGTAATCTCAACCGACAATTCAGCCTTAGATATAGCTTGTTTCTTCCCAGCATTCAAATCGCGTGTATCGTGGCTCTTATTGCTCAAAATTGATTCGGTTGAAATTTGAAATTCCGGTATTAATTGCTTTCCTTTTCTGCTACCACTACCCTCTCTCCAATCACCCTCCGCTGCTGCCAGCAGAAAAGTTTTGTGATTCTCCACTCTCGGTTTCAGGACAGAGATAAAAGGCTGTTTGGTTGCAAGTGTCCCAAGTGCAATTGCTTTCCTTAGATGAAATCCAAAACCTCGCCACCCACTAATAGCTTTCCCTTCTGGGACCACGAGAAGTCCTTTCCGACGGCCATGGATGAGTTCCGAGATCATTAAAAAACTGCCGTGTGAATTGGAACGCAATTGCAAAATAAAAACTTTCTCATTTTCCCTAAAGGTTCGTGCAAAGTTACCAGGAGTTTTAGTAGACATTAGATCCTCCACAAACAATAGCTAGCATACACTTAGCGCTTTCTCTGCCCATGAAAACTGATTGGAGAGAATCCCGACTTTGCTCAAAAATGCGTAACATTAAATACGTACCTCCCTCCTCGACTGAGAATTCGAAAGTCTTAGATTCAACGAAAAAGAAAATTGAACCCCCCATAACAACAGAGGACAAACACAAGTTTTGTGACTAATTCGAGGTAGCCAGGCCTCTCCTAATAAACATTTTAAAGAAAATAAGCTAATAAAAAAAAAAAAAAAACTATTTCTAAACACAAAGCTCGAGTCTTCATATGCTTAGATTCTCATTGTCTTTTGTTTGACTAACTCTACATTCAACATTTTGAATATTGCATGTAACTGAAATATTTGGTTTTTAAATATTGCTGTTAGGCCCGTATCTGTGCTCTGGCTTGCTGATGGGACTTGTGCTTTCATTCCATATATGAGCTTCATAAAATTGTGTACTTGTAGTAGCTTCTTATACCGTAACCAGTATTTTATTGCAGTTCGTTAATTAAAAAAAAAAAGGAATGGCATAACTGGAAGGATGAAAACAAATATTCAAAATAATGTCGAAAAGGCATGTGGTAAGTGTAGATGATCCTCATATGAAGAAAAATAAAAATCCTTGGAAATTTTACAATGCATCTACAAGTATAAGAATCAGACATGACTTTGAAAGAAAGTATTGTATCATGGGAGTTGACTACAAGGGTTAATAATGCTATATTTTGAGTTGGAAACAAAAGACTTGAGTGCATCACCCAAATATAGAGCTGGGGGTAGAATTTGTTGTGGAACACTTGAAGATTTCCTTTTTACAATCTTCACTTTCAATGCCACGCACATTCAAGAACACATTTAACTGAAAAGCTTGTCTGCAGTCTGCACCAAAGAGTAATGCTTTGAGACCCCCATCAAGATTGTGAGGGCGCTATGTAGTAGAAGTGCAATGAATATCACATTGGAAGTGTGCAAGTATGTGGGAGCTCTAATTGTAACTTGTCCTTTTGGGATATCACGTAGAAGTAAGACATCCCCATGTGGTGACATTAGTAGCTTACTTTAACATAAGACTAGGTCCAGCACAACCAGTAATCATGTGAAAGACTAAATTTCCATTTCAGATTGCTTACTTTTAAAAGTGCTATCCATTTTAATTAGCTATACTAAGAAAAAAAGTAATACTCTATAAAATTTTATCTAACAAGCTGGGGGAAATAACTCACCAAAATAAGCTGTAACACACACACACTTGTTACCCTGTTTGGTCAGGTTCAAAAATCGAAATAAGCCAACTTATTTCATAGGTACAGATTTGGAAAGCCTTGCATTTTTCTATGTACACCTGTACTTTTAAATAACAAACATTTTAAAGAAAATAAACTAGTGAAAACAACAAAGCTATTCCAAAAACCAAGCTTGAGTCTTTGTATGCTTGGTTTCTCATTTTCTTTCGTTTGACATTTTGAATACTGTGTATGACTGAATTAACGCGTTGTTTGTTTTACTGTAAAATGTTTCAAATGTAAAATTTTTTACAATAAAGTATTTTCTTTTGAAAACATTGTATACAAAAACATTTTCAAGTGTTTGGTAATTGGTATGACAAAATTTTCCAAGCACAAGCCATCAAAACCGGTGCCTCCTATCCATTGTCGGTGGCTCTGGTTTATCAAGCTCATATATGGAATGCGTTTTTTGCTTTAAGATTTCTGTTAGGCCTGTATTTGTGCTCTGGCTGGTGGGGCTTGTGTCTCTCTACTCAAGCTAGGATGCATGAACATGGGTGCGGGTACAATATGGCGACACGAGCAATTTTTGAAAAATTATAACATAAGATGGCAGATAGGACACTGTTAGGACACGGTTACAGCACCCCAAATGAAGTGTCTGTCCTTAGCTACTCATTCCGTATATAATCTTGATAAAGCATGTGCTCGTAGTAGCTTTTCATACCATAAGCAATATTTTACTGCAGTTAATTATTAGAAAAAACTGAGGAAGGGCATAACTGGAAAAAGAAGAGAACAAATATTCAAATTAATGTCAGGAAGGCTTGTGGTAAGTGTCGATGATCCTCATTTGAAGAAAAATAAAATTTCTCGGAAATATGACAATTGCATCTACAGGTATAAGAATTGGATATGACATTGAAAGCAAATGTCGTATCATGGGAGTTGACTACAAGAACTAGTAGTGCTATATTAGGAGTTGGAAACAAAACACCTGAATGCATCACCCAAATAAAGAGCTAGGAATACAATTCGTTGAGGAACACTGGGGGTCTAATATATGGAAAGCAAGGTATCATGTTAGTTGACTAGGAAAACATTTTCTGTTGACAGATCTTCCATAGTGAACCTTGAACAATCAAGTGCTACTGCTGATATTTTTCAGAGAAAAAAATATTGGGTTTTTGTTCATATTTTTAAAATTTCATGAAATTTTATTTACTTATCAAAAAAAATTTCATGAAATTTTATGTGGTTTCTTTTCACATTTTGTTGCTTTAAGTTCTGCACTGTCAGCATAGTTTACCCATTTGGGACTTTTTTCTTTAATAGCTTAATTGTGCCTGTATGGTCAGTAACATAATAAGAGTATCTCCTTTTGTGTATAGAATGGAAACTTTGAAGAGGCATCTCCCTGTTTCTGGCCAAGAGGGATTACATGAACTCAGGAAAATTGCTATAAGGTTTGAGGAAAAGATTTATACTGCTGCCACAAGCCAGTCAGATTATCTACGAAAAATATCTCTGAAAATGCTTACAATGGAAACTAAGTCTCAGAATCCTATAGGCAATGCTTTGCCATCCAACTCTGCTGGCAATAGTAATAAGTCCTCAGATGCAGGTAAGTACATCAAAGAATTATGTGCATGGTTTTATTTACATATTAATCCACCCTGCTTCTCTCTCTGGTGTTGTGTTTTTGACACCGAAATCATTATTTCATGTATCTTCATGGATTATTACACGCACGCATACTTACTTGCATATGTACATATACAGAAACATAGATATATGTTTATATATGTGTATGTGTGCAATTTTTTTTCTTCTTGGACATGGATCCATAATTCCTGTTAAAATGTCTAAAGATGTTATTTTTGTGACATCTTGAAAAGTAATGTTGCCTTTGTTTTATTGGTGGTGGTGGGGGGGTGGTATGGGGAAAGGTGGATGCTATATGCAGTTGAATTTGTATGTTTAGCATCTGTTGGACTGCTTTCACCCTCAAAACAGGTTATGAAAAATAAATGAGTGTACTCATCAAAAAAAGAAAAGAAAAAAGAAGGTGATATGAGTAACCTAATGAGTTCTAGCCTAAATTCCATTTCCTTTCCTTGTAAGGGTAATGGAGTGAGGTTGTGGGTTCAAATATAAGGAATTCAATTGAAATATATTTCCATTTTTTTTCTGTTCCATTGTTGGTTTTTTTTTTTTTTGGGGGGGGGGGGGTGGGGTTGTGGGGGGCCGGGCTTTAGTGCTTTAACACCTTTGCCCATGGTATAGTATGTGTTTTTATGTATTCTTTGTTCCACTTTTTTATTTTATTTTATTTTATTTTATTTTTATTTTTTAAATTTAAAATTTTAAAATATTTTATTTTTTTATCCTTCAACATTTCATATAGTTTGGTGTCTGTTTTTGTTCTTTCATATGCAATAGGGATGAGTATGCAGCCCCAAGTTCATAATCCAGGGCAGTCACTTCCTATTCCATTATCAGCTAATCAGTCTCGCCAACAGATGTTATCTCAGAACATTCAGAATAACATTCCATCTGCTGGAGTTCAAAGCACTGCCAGTTTACCATCTGCACTGCCTCCTGTCTCTGGTTTAAGTCAGAATCCTATGCCAAATGTTGTTGGCCAGAATACCAATGTGCAGAATATGCCTGGTTCACAGAACTCAGTAGGAAATTCAATGGGACAAGGGGTTCCCTCCAATATGTTTGCAAATAATCAGCGGCAAATGCCAGGAAGGCAACAAGTTGTTCCCCAACAGCAACCGCAGTCGCAGAATATACAGCAATATCTTTACCAGCAGCAATTAAAGCAGAAGTTCCCGCAGGGAAATATGTCACACTCACTCATGCAATCTCACATCCAGCAACAGCAGCAGCAGCAGCAGCAGCAGCAACAGCAACAGCAGCAACAACAGCAGCAACAACAACAGCAGCAGCAGCAGCAGCAGCAGCAAAATCTATTACAACCCAATCAGTTGCAATCTTCTCAGCAATCGATCATGCAGCCTTCTGTGATGCAATCGTCTCCTCTTCCTGGTCTGCAGCAGAATCAGCAGTCATCTATTCAGCAGGCAACACAGTCCATGCTTCAGCAACATCCTCAATCAGTTCTCAGGCAGCAGCAACACTCACAACAGGCTGCTGTTATTCATCAACAGGCATCTATGCAGCAGCAGCCAATGTTACCTCCACAGCAGCAGCAGCAGCAGCAGCAGCCGCTGATGGGGCAACAGTCAAATGCAACAAATATGCAACAGAATCAATTAATTGCACAACAAGGCAGTGTTGGAGACATGCAGCAGCAGCAACAGAGGATGCTTGGCCAGCAGAATAATCTTCAAAACATGCAGCAGCAGCAGCAACAACAACAGTTAATGGCTCAGCAAAGCAACCTCTCTAATATGCATCAGCAACAGTTGGGCCCTCAAAGTAATGTTTCTGGGTTACAGCAGCCGCAACAACAGTTGCTTGGAACTCAGTCTGGTAACTCAAGTATGCAAACTAATCAGCACTCAGTACACATATTACAACAGTCCAAGGTTCAGGTGCAGCAACAATCACAACAGGGTGCATCTAATATGTTACACACACAAGGGCAGCCATCACAGTCACAGCCACAGCAGCAACAGCAGCAATTGATGTCACAGATTCAGTCGCAACCTTCACAATTGCAACAGCAATTGGCTTTGCAACAGCAGCAGCCAAATTTATTACAACGGGATATTCAGCAAAGGCTTCAAGCATCAGGTCAAGCATCAGGTTCCTTGCTTCAACCACAGAATGTGATTGATCAGCAAAAGCAATTATATCAATCACAAAGAGCTCCTCCAGAGACGTCATCAAGTATGTCATTGCATCTATGCAATTTTATTTCTTTTTCATAAATCTCTTTTGCTGTTTGTTGCCTTTGTTTTGTTTAGATTATCATTCATCACCTTGAATGACTATCATCAGGATAGGGAGTTGAACAGGAAAATCTATACATCTTGCTTCTCTCTCTCTCCCCTGCCCCCCCTTTTTTTCCTTATCCAAGTTTTCAAAATGCATTGTGGTTGATATATATATACCTCCTGCAGAAGTAATATGTTGAACTTCAAAAAGTACATGTCAACTGTCAGAGAAAAAATGATCAAAGTACATACAAGCTAATTATGTAGATTTAAACCTTGCAAAGCACTCAAGTAAATCAATATAATAAATTATGTCCATGTGTAAGAAGGATGCACTCAACTCGGTTGGTTGGGACGTGCCAATTCTTTGTTTTTTTTTTTTTTTTTTGATAAATAATGAAATTTCTGAATGTCCATCATTGTCCAACCTGATTTTGTAACTTTATTTCGATATATACATGCAAATGGAGGTCAACTCCCCATCCAAAATAGCTAGTGAATGTTATTTTATCTGACAATATGGGTAAAACAAGCTGTGGAAGCCTCTAAGGGGTTTTATGGGGGATGAGTGATGCATGGTGGATCAATGCAAAACTATATGGGGAGTCTTTAAGTAATTTAATATGCAGAGGGTGTGTAAAGTAATTAGCCTTTAATCTTGGGTGCTATTTTCATTTCACATGCTTTTATTACAGTTGTGTTACAGTGTCATGATATATAGTTTGGAATGAAGATTTTTACTAGTATAGCATTCAGTGAGTAATGCTTCTTTTAATTGTTTCCTTAGAAGAAGATATTCATTTGACTCACATGAGCATTTATTTACATATATTTATATACTTTTTAGCATCTCTAGATTCCACAGCTCAGACAGGGCATGCAAATGGGGCTGATTGGCAAGAGGAGGTCTATCAAAAGGTAATATGCCATGTCTTTTTTTATTTTTATTTTTTAATTGGATGAAGTTTCACTTATGACAAATTCTCATAGGTATTGTGGGAAATGTTGAGTTTCGGTGGAGTTGAAATTTGGGCTTAATTGATTAGAGTTGCTGACCAACAAGAAATAATTATTCTGAACAATGTAGATATGGAATAAAGGGCAAAGCTTCCAACTTAATAGGATGTGAAGAATTATCTTAGCAGTAGAGAATTTGAACTTCTTGTTCTTTTTAAAAGAAATAATAAATTATTTTCTAACAAAACATCATTGAAGCTTAGATACTCATAAATCTGACATTATTATGATGCATTATTGATGATAATAGTGTTGCCATATGCAACTGACATTAAACTAGGAACTTAGATGATAATATAGAATACTATATATAGTCACAATCAGCTAAACCAGTCTTATGAGGACCACATAATAAATCAGTGTATGACTATTCTTCCATATTTTTCTCCAATATGGAACTTCAGCGATAGATTTCCGTTTTCTTCAAGAGATTCTCTTATGCTATTCTTGTTTGTTCTTCGTATCATGAATTTTATTTTGCACATTTTGTGGTGCTTGGCAAACCATAGAACTAGTTCAATTTAGTTTTGACCTAAATCTAAAATAAAAACTACTTCAACGATGAACTAGTTTTTGTTTTTATTAGTTTGTTTAAATGATTCGTAATTACATTTTAATCCTTTTATTGAAACCATTAACACTAATATTGGAAATAAAAATGACCAATCAAGGACCACTTCTATATTTTACGAAGTGGGAAAAACACAAAATTTAGTACTTGCTAGCCCACTTCAATGGTTTTACTCTTCATGATGATACCTAGATGGGGATATCTGCATTGGGTACTACTACTAGTTGTCTAGTGTGTGCCAAACTCGACACAACAACAACAAAGCCTTTGTCCCAAATTTTTTGGGGGGGTGCTCTAGATCCTTGACAGATTAGTTGGGGTTGACCACATTTTTTTTTTCTCATTCTATTCTATCTGAAGTCACTCTCTGCTATTTCTATAATTGACATGTTATTTTTTATTACTATTACTAATGATTGGTCTTCTACCTTCTTTCGTTCCCTCAACTTGGATCAACTCACTCTTTCTTACTAGTGCATTAATCACTCTCTTTTGAACATTTTTTTTTTTTTGATAAGTAAGAAAGATGTATATTCAAGAAACTACCTCATGAAAACATAAGGCAGAATAGAGAACTCTTCTGAACATGACTAAACCATCTCAAGTGACTTTCCTTAATCTTTTAATCAATAGAGGCTACCCCTACCTTTAAGTGGATTTCCTCATTTCAAACCCTATTTTTCACTTATCCATCTTAACATTCTCATTTCAGTTTCAATCATTTAATAGATATGTTGCCTCTTTATAGCCCAACATTTGGTACTGTAGAGCATTGCTGATCATATATATTTTTGTAAGTATAACTTTCACTGGTGACTGAACCTATGAAGGCTCGATAAGGAAGTGTTTTTAATAGTTTTTTATTGTGTATTTGAAACCTAGTCTTAGTAGTTTTAGGCAGGAAAAAAAAAATCTAAATCATCTTGTTCAATCTGGTGTTTTGCAGAAAAGATATGCTATAGTGCTTGAGAGATTAAAATTTCCTGTTTACAAAGGGGATGGGTTGCTTTTGAGTTCTTTTCATGGCTATCTTCAACTCCTAGATTGATTAATCATATTCTGAATTTCACCTTTTTGGATGCCCTTAAGCTGCTGGCTGAACATTTTGTACATGGGTTGCACGGCCTTTATTTGTTATTTATTAAATATTCATAAAAATGTATATATATATATATATAGGTAGGAATCTGTATTTTAATCGTGAGATGATTTTTTTATTCATATTTTTTTTAGTTGTGTAGCAAATTGAGTTATTTTACTACTTGATTTTACAAATAGTTATTTTGGTGCATTGGACAGAATATGGTCAGAGTGGGGCTTAGACAATGATATAAAAGCACTCCTCTAACATTTGGAATTTAGTTGTATTGTGTTTGATGTGGTGTATTTGGAAGGAACGCAATTGGCAGACTTTTGAGGATTTGGACAGATCCGATGACAAGTTGCTTGCTCTTTTTACTGGTTCTCTTCATGATTGTTCTAGGGCTTGGGGACTCGCATCTAGTGATTCTCTCCCATTGTTCCTTAGTTCTCTTTTTCTTTGTAATTAGTTTCCTTCTCTGTTTATTGTTTTTCTCTTGTTTTGCTTTGTGCCTTTTTTGAATATACATATTTCTTACCTATCAAAAAAAAAAATTGCTTTTGGGTGCTAAGATTTATATAAAAAAAAAATGTTTCACATGACTTATTAAATAGATTATAGGAAAAATCTCTACAGCCATTATCCTGAGCCAAAAATAATATAAAAGAAAGGCTTGAGAGTAATTTGTAGAAAATTAGTATTTTATTAATTGTAATATTGTTTATCTAGCAAGTAGTTAGTCTGGTGAAGTTCCTATTAGGAAAGATGGTCAACATGAAGTAAAAGGGGAACCACCCATATCTTGAGTAGAAATAAAAAGGAATTCATGAAGATGAAATCTTGGTCAAATGTAGTGAGTTTGTCCATCAACTAGGCTGTCTGCAGGGGCGGAGCCAGGAATTTTTGTTTGGGGGGACCAAGTTACAACACTAATATATTTATCAAGACAACCCCAGAAACACACATAAATACACATGCTTTTTTTTATTATATAAACAAACTTTTTTATTTGATAAGTTATATATATACACACCCAACAAAAAAAGAGCTTAATATTTTCAATCAAAATTATGTTTAATGGCTATCTTTCATAAAATTAATAAAATACATTTTCACAATTTTCATAGTGAAATTCTTAAAAAGTTTCATTTTCTATAAAAATTATCAAATTTTATACTAATGTAAGTAAAATTATTCAATTGAACTAATGTAATTTTCAAAAACAAGAATGATCCAAAACTTGGAGGAACAAATTAGGCTCCAAACATATTTAAAACTATTTTGCTTTGACCCATTATGTGGCAATTAAAGAGACATTTCATGTGTAGTTTTAGTGACAATAATTTTTTAATGAGTCAATGACTTGTTAATCGCCACATAACAGTTTGAAAAATATAAATTCAAACATGTTTGGTGCCAAACTTTTTCAAATATTTAACAGATATAAAAACACATTTTACAATAAAAAATAGAATTGCGAAAAATAAAGTTGTCTCTATAACTATTAGACCAGTTATTTTTTTTAAAGCATCATTGGACTAATTCAAATACTTAGGGGGGGCCAACTCTTATTTTTGTTGACTAAAATTTGAAAACATTAAAATAATTATATATATTTTAAAATTTTTCAAAATTTTGGCGGGGCCATGGTCCCCCCACCCTTCAACATGGCTCCGCCCATGGCTGTCTGGTGTACCTATCAAGAAAGATGTGGGGTGCATCAGCATAGAGAAGAAGAACCAGGAATTCTTGTTTGTGCATGAGTGGACATGTGTATTTATTTATTTCATATCAAAGTTCATTAAAAGGAAATATTTTAAGAAAAAATTTGTACATTAGGTCAAAGAAAAAGATGATTATTGTAGTGCAGCTGAACGTGGTTTAGGATCAGTAAATATAGGCATATTTTTCTCCTAAAATTAAGAGTGAATAGAACTTGTGGATGATGGATGGATGTTATCAATTTAAGACTCCTTTTGTTCTCCCCCTCTTTTTTTCTTTTCTTTTCTTTATTAAATTTCATCTGGAATATATTTGTACATTTCAATGACAGCTTCATATTTGTATTGTTATAAAATCCACTGGTTGAAACGTTAACTGAAGCTTGTGTAAAACCCTATACAAACTCATGCTTTAATGGATATGTATAACCTTCCCCCAAGGGGAAGCATGCATTAGTGCACTGATAATAAGGAAATAAATAAAGGCTTCTGAAGAAATGAAGAGTTTGATAATCTGTCTTGCTAATTTCTTTTTGCAGATCAAAACCATGAAGGACTTGTACTTGCCTGAAATAAGTGAAATGTACCAGAAAATTGCTGCTAAATTGCAGCAGGTATGTTGTGCTTCAAAAATTCCTTGTGCAATTCATCGCCTAAGTTTACTCATTATTCAGCCTATTACATGATAGTTTTGGTATTAATGGCATCCTTCTGGAGAGATGGATATGTGGTTGATAGTGGCAGCTGTCCTCATGGGGCTGTTAATACACCTGTGCTTAGAAACACCCCGCTGTTTACCGTATAGGAACAAATTAAAAATAACTTGATTAGGTTTTGTAACTTGATCTTTGTCCTTTACTAGAATTCTTGTTCTTATAATTATTTTTATTTTTTTTTGTTCTCTAGCATGATTCTCTTCCACAACAATCAAAGTCAGATCAGCTTGAGAAGTTGAAAGTATTTAAGACTATGTTGGAGCGTATTATAACATTCTTACAGGTTTCCAAAAGTAATATATCACCTGGTTACAAGGAGAAGTTGGGGTCATATGAGAAGCAGATAGTAAATTTTATAAACACAAATCGACCTAAGAAGCCTGCACTGCAGCAAGGACAGCTTCCTGCGCCTCATATGCAAACCATGCAACAGCCACCTCAACTTGCTCAAATTCAGTCTCATGAAAATCAAATGAACCCTCAGTTGCAATCAATGAACTTACAAGGTTCTGTTCCAACAATGCCGCAGAATTCCATGTCAAGCCTGCAGCACAATTCTATGTCTCTATCTGGGGCTTCGACAGCACAGCCAAACATGATGAACTCACTACAACCTGGCTCCAATTTGGACTCAGGACAAGGAAATTCTCTGAGCTCTTTGCAGCCGGTGACTATGGGATCTCTACAACAGAATCCTGTGAGTACTCCCCAGCAGACAAACATCAACACCTTGTCATCACAGAGTGGAGTAAATGTGCTACAGCCTAACATCAATCCACTTCAGTCAAATTCTAATATGCTTCAACAACAGCATTTGAAACAACAGCAGGAACAGCAAATGCAACAACAAATCAAACAACAAATTCAGCAGCGCCAGATAATCCAGCAGCAGCAGCAATTTCAGAAGCAGCAGATAATCCAGCAGCAGCAGCAGCAGCAGCAGCAGCAGCAGCAACAACAACAACAACAACAACAACAACAACAACAGCAACAGCAGCAGCAGCAGCAGCAGTTACACCAACAATCAAAGCAGCAGCTCTCTGCACATTTGCAGACACATCAAATGCAGCAGCTTCATCAAATCAATGATGTAAATGACATAAAAATGAGACAGGGTTTGGGTGTTAAGCCAGGGGTCTTTCAGCAACATCTATCAGCAGGCCAGCGCTCTGCCTATTCCCATCAACAGTTGAAACCAGGACCTTCATATCCTATATCTTCACCCCAACTCCTTCAGGCTGCATCCCCACAGATCCTGCAACACTCTTCTCCACAAGTTGACCAGCAAAATCTGTTGTCATCTCTCACAAAAGCTGGAACACCGCTGCAATCTGCCAACTCACCTTTTGTTGTCCCATCTCCTTCGACTCCTATGGCTCCATCTCCCATGCCAGGGGATTCTGAGAAACCTGTTTCTGGTGTTTCCTCACTCTCAAACGCAGGAAATATTGGACATCAACAAACAAGTGGTGTGGGGGCACCAGCTCCATCACTTGCCATTGGTACTCCTGGGATATCAGCCTCACCTTTGCTTGCTGAGTTTACTGGTCCAGATGGGACTCATGGTAATGCTTTAACGAATGTTTCTGGAAAGCCAAGCATTACTGAGCAGCCTCTTGAACGCTTAATTAAAGCGGTTAGTTAAATATTCTCCTCACCATGATCTTTCGTGGCACTTAATAGTAGTTTTATTTTTCTTCCTCTCATGTTGGTCGTGAATTATACAAAACTTGTATTTTTCAGGTAAAATCAATGTCACCCAAATCATTGAGTGCATCTGTCAGTGACATTGGTTCAGTTGTAAGTATGATTGATAGGATAGCAGGATCGGCACCAGGTAATGGATCCAGGGCTGCTGTTGGTGAGGATTTGGTTGCCATGACAAAGTGTCGTCTTCAAGCAAGAAATTACATGCCTCAAGATGGAAGCAATGGGACAAGGAAAATGAGGCGCTACACAAGTGCCATGCCCTTAAATGTTGTTTCATCAGCTGGTAGTATGAATGATAGTTTCAAGCAGCTGACTGGTTCAGAGACTTCTGACCTGGAGTCAACTGCAACATCTAGTATCAAGAGGCCTAGGATTGAGGTATAAATCCCAGCTTGTGCTATATACTTCTAGAAGAATCATGGTGTTGATGGTAATTTTAAAAAAGGCATGGAAATGAGCTTTAGCTAAAATTACACCTTTTCCCCTTGTAAGAACAAGGTGGAAGGTAAGGTTGTCAATTCAGTACCCGCCTTTTCGCATTCCCTGAGCACTTGAGCAAAAAGGAGAGACATATATGGCTTTTTTTAAGATGTGTATGCACTTACATGTGGAGGGTAAAGCAGCATGTTTTTCTTTTGCGCCTTTCAAAACTATGTTATTGATAGATGTTGACTAGATGATGTTTTAGGTTTTAAACGTACAAATTTTATTGGTTGTTTAGAGGCCCACTAGAGAGATTTTTTTTAATAGTTCCTATACTGCATCTAGGAAAAAGTTTGGCTAAAAACTTGGTTGTATCCTAAGGATACAACTCCTACCAAAAAAATTAATACGATTACATATTTTGAAATCCTAAATGTTGGATTGCATATTCTATATGTTTTTAACATTCATGTCAAATTTCATACCAATGGATGTTATTTACCATTCGATCTATAAAATTATTTTTTATGCATAATTTTAGACTACAAAAATTTGAAATTTAAATATTTGATTGGTAACATAACTATTTATTTTTGATATTCTGAAAATTTTGCAAGCATGGAGGATATAAGATGGTGGATTTGTCAAAATTCACATCCAACGAAGTTTGTAGCCAAACTTTGCCCCTTCATCTACATATAAAGCTTTACAATAGCATGGGGAGATTTTTTTTTTTGACAATCCTGAGTCATCGATTAATTATGCAAGGAGGCCTGTTGGTCTGGCAGATTCAGAGCAATCTGTGGGGCTAATTTAGTATGAACACATAGAGCATCCATTTTTATTTAGAGAAAAAAAAAAAATGTCCATCAAGATTGATGAGATGCTATCTTATCGTAGTTTAGTCAGAGAGAGGTTGGGTTCACCACCACAAAATATCTTTTTAGTGGCTAATTATTTCTTCAAACTTACCATTTAATTATATAGTTTCCCCATGTCGGTCTTGCTCATCAAGTATCAAGATGGCTGGAGATTAAAAACTGTGTTGCCTATAAGCTAATGAGCTCTAGCTCAAATGATTGCTTCCTTCCTTTGTAAGGGCTCAGTAGAAGGTGAGATGGTCGGTTCAAAAGCATGTGTAATTATTAATAAGGAAAAAAAGAAAAAAACTCATACTGTTCTTTAAAAAATAAAAAATAAATAAAATTTACTAAATGTATGATTTTTGTGGATTGGATACTAAAAGACATGATTGATATATAATTTGATGTACATGATAAACATAGAGAGAACATACAATCTACTGGTGGGATTAACAAAATATCATTAAATGTGAGGCTATTGAATGATGATGTGTATTGAGAACAGCCATTATAGTGGCAATGTGTGTCAACAAGATGGACATGTACATTGAGCACTAAGGATCCTATTTGTAAGAGTGAGTTGCTTCAAATTAAAAGCATAAACAGTACTAAAGGATGGTCATGAAAAATGTTGGATGAGGCAGTAATGAGATGGTGACCTATAAGATTTCAGAAGGTATGACTCTTGATGAAGCTTAATGGCAAATCTAATTTATGTAGCTGACTTCATGCAACCTATAAAATGACCTTTTTGGTAATTGCCTGTGTTCTATTTTCTTCGAAATTTGTCTTGTTTTGACATGGGAAAGAAAAGTAGAGGTACGAAGAAAGAAAAAAAGTGGAAATATGAGAGTAAATTAATGTCTGAAGTACAGGGTTGAACTCATAGGGAATTTATTTTTTAGCACAGGAAAAAGTCATTTGAGAACTAGATGTACACACATCATTGTCAGGTATGTGCATGATGATTTAGGACATCGCAAGAAGTTACAAGGAAATCTTTTAAAAATAGAAAACCAAGAACTAAAGATATGTTTATATATCTGATGGAGGGTGGAATTTTATTTTCTGAAAGAAGCCCTAGCATCAATAGTGCAAAGGTCTGTAGAATTTCTTTGAACGTTAATATACTCTTCATTTACCAGTATATACTGGGACTCCAGGTTCTGATGGTTAAATCTGATGTTAGGGATCTTTTATAAAACTAGGTGATCAATTAAGCTTTTAAGTGGATACCTTGTCTTATCACTAGACTTTGGCATAACCCATGAGGTTTTTATATAGCTGGGCTCCCTTTGTGGATAAAATTTATTTAGATTTGAAGATCATATGTAATAATCTGAAAAAAAAAAAATAGCTTGTCAATTTTTAAATAAAGTATGTAGAGCACCGATTCTGTGGTTCACAAAATTGAACACGATATGCCACTTACCATTGTAAGTGGAAAGATATTGGTAGATTAATGTACATTGTTTTATAATGTAACAAAGTAGTTATGAGTTAAATACATAGTGGTTGTCTGCTGGCTTTTTGCCCAAAAGCTTTGTGATCTATAGAAGATTTTAATAATACTTTCTATTCTGTCTCAGAAAAGGTGAATAAGGGAAGAAGAAAAAGAAGGAAATATTACATTATATTTTTCCAAAGTTTACTCAATAAGTGTGACATTTCAAACAGTCCACATTTTGGTAGGATAGTAGTGAATCATGATTTCCCCCATCTTGGTATTTTTTTCAATTTTATGGTCAGAACCCTACATGAGTCTCTTTAGTACAAATAAATCATGCGACACTTATTGCAGGTTAATCATGCCCTTTTGGAAGAAATAAGGGAGATAAATCAGCGACTTATAGATACAGTTGTTGACATCAGTGATGAAGATGTTGATCCAGCTGCAGCTGCAGCTGCTGCTGAAGGAGGTGAAGGAACCATTGTCAAGTGCTCTTTCAGTGCTGTTGCTCTCAGTCCGAACTTGAAATCACAGTATGCTTCAGCGCAAATGGTGGGCTTTTGGACCTTTTAACATGAATTAATTTGTTATTGTATAAATCTCATCTCTATTTATACATGCTCCACTTCTATGCAGTCACCTATTCAGCCATTAAGATTGCTTGTTCCCTCAAATTATCCAAATTGCTCGCCAATACTTTTAGACAAGTTTCCTGTTGAAGTCAGGTGATGTAACTGTGCTATACCTTTCTTTTATATGTTGTTTTGGTTTTATAAATATGATTTGAAGATTGTTTCCCAGGTCTAACTGAAGAGACTTAATATAGTTTTGGGCAATCCTTATGACAAAATGAACATTAAAATGAAATAGAGCCTCTTTTGATTTTGAGGTTTCTGATAAGGCTTTGTGGAAAAAGAACTTCATTTGAATCTAGCTGGATTTCCATGTAACTAATATTTAAACATTTATCATCTAGTTTGAGTTAATTGATTTTCTTCCTTGGCCTTGGCAGCATGCCTTGGCCTTGGATGATTGCCCACGCAAGTCTCTTACGTGGAAACTTGTTCAGGTGAAATAGGACTTATCGTTTTCCATTTATACAAACACACATATGTAGCCAAAAGTTTTGGAAAGCTAGTTTCTATATATCTTTATTATTTAGGCAGGACATTCAAATGGTGTTAGAGTCTTGTAGCTCAACTAACACAGGACAAACCTGATCAAAATTAAAAGATAGGAAAATAAAGGTTAGGAACCTAGGCAGAACATTCAAATGGTGTTAAGAGTCTTGTAGCTCAACTAATATAGGACAAACCTGAATAAAATTAAAAGATAGAAAAATAAAGGTTAGGAACTTAGGAGTTAGCACCTAGGCTTTTTTGAAACAAGCACCAGGTGAGGAAAACCTTTAGGAGATATGGAGTCGCACCAAACCAATTTTTTTTTTTTCCCATTCATCAAAATCATCTCTAAATCCTCTTCAAAAGGAGTAAAGTAGTTTGCTTTTATAGGAATAAACCCTAATTCTAATTGGTGTTGAAAACCCTACTTATTGAATGATAAAAATATCCTAAACTTAAAAAAAAAAAAAAAAGGGGGGGGGGGTGTGGGGGGGTGGCTAAATTAAAAATACAATTGATATCTAAAAATAAATAAAACTAAATTATAAATAAAATCCCCCAATTTGCATCTTGCACCATTCTCCCCTGGTTGGAGAAAACTCGACCTTGAGTTTTGAAGTGCTAAACTTCAAGTCTAGAATCACCTTGGGGAGTTTTGAAAATAGAAAAACCTTGTATTCCACCACATCATTAAACAATTTTGGAATTACAAAACCAATGTGTGGAATCGTAACAATCTTATCTTGAACCATAGGAAGCACCATGCTATCAACCTTTTCAACGTTTTCAAGCTGCTTATCTTCATGCAGCATGGAGGATTCTTCGAGTGTTTTTGCAGTTTAGGCTTGATAGTAGACTCTTTTGGTTGGTTAAAGATTGAAACTTCAGTTGGCTCTTGTATTTCTTTGTCAACATCAGGATCTAGTGGTACTTGATCTCCCTCCATTACCAAGATCTCATCATTGACGCTTTCCTTTATGTGGGAAGCAATAATTTTGTTGTGATCTATCATCCTTAGTATCTCAATTTTTTTTTTTTTTTTTTTTTTTTTTTTTTTTTTTTTTTTTTGAGCTCATTTGCTTCACCTGAGCAGCCAAGTCTTGAACATCTTTCATTAGATTTTCGAATGATTGTTCCCTGGCAGTGGCAGATAGTAATTCCTTTAGTTCTTTGAAGTCTTAACGAAAGGTAGATTGTTCAAGAGTGCATTGACGACATAAAATTGGATGAGAATTCATCATAGTTTCTTCAAAGCATGCAATTGGCTGGCTATTCCATTTCCTCATACTATCACTTCAATTTTACAAAATTACCATACTGAGATTGGGTTAGTTTCTTGTGAAAATACTGTGGGAAATATTCAATGCAAAGATCTTTCATTCTGTCCCAAGTAATTCAAGACCATTGGCATCTAAAGTGAAGGTTTTCATAGTGATTCCAGTACTCCAAAGCTCTACCGGCAACTCTCGTATTGGCATACCTAACCTTTTCTTTTGCATTAGATAAATCCACTTGTTAAAAAAATGGTTCATATAAGCTTTACCATTGTAGAAAGTCAAGTAATACGTCTGCTATGGCTAATTGGCTGTATTCTGAGGCAAGATTCTACTGTTGGTGTTTTGAAGTAAGACTAAAATCAATAATCATTTTCATTAAAAAAAAAAAATCAATAATCATGTAGAACATAGGACTCCATTAGTCCAACCTTCTGGTTTTACTGGTTTGCACACAGATTGCTTTGATAAACTGGGTTCACAATGTCTTCCTGCTCCACTTTCAATTAAAAGAACAAATCACATGCTCACAGGGCTGGGTGACCAGTTCACTGATTCAAAGGTCTATTACAGCCCATTCTGGTTATACTGACATCTCAATTCACATTTAATGCTTCTTACCCACCAATGCCCTTTTCTTAATATTTTTTCATTTGGACAAAACTTAGGTACAGTACTTAGGTGTTGTTCTTTAGGTTCTTTTCTTAAAATTCAGCCATGTAGCTTTTTTCTCATGGGATGGAAGTGCATTTTTAGTTGAGTACTGTTACATGGCTGAATTTTAAGAGGTGAACCTAAGGAACAACACCTAAGTACTATATCTAAATTTTTTCCTTTTCATTTACATTTTCCTGACAGCCACCTTAGCAAGTAAATGGATATGGAACACTTCTTTAGATGTTACCTAATATGGATAATATGTGTGGTTGAATGAAAAGACCCCACTAACAAAATTGTTCATGAAAGGAACTCCATTCCTAAATCTGATCTGTCTATTGGTATAAATTCTTTGATCCCCATTTTCAATCCGCACTTATGCTCTTCCTTATTCTCAAACTTTGAGGTTAAGTGAAGCAAAAATGTCTGCCCATGCATATCACCAATAAGGATCTTAGAGAATTCTCATTTTTCATGAATTGTAATAGTAGAGGAGTCTCAAAGACAAGCGACGGATAAAATTCTAATGTTCTTCAAATGTATATCTCACAGTTAAAATACTAAATGGTGTATTAAATTCTCTCCTTTCTTTCTTTATACCAGCTTGCATTTGAGTTTTTAAAATTCCCTTACTCATACACAAAGTTAAGTCTAATATTCTGCAATTAACAGTAAGGAGTATGAAGATCTCTCAGTAAAGGCGAAGTCAAGGTTTAGCATATCATTACGAAGCCTTTCACAACCCATGTCACTTGATGAGATAGCAAGGACTTGGGATGTTTGTGCTCGAGCAGTTATTTCTGAGCATGCACAGCAGAGTGGTGGGGGCAGTTTCAGCTCAAAATTTGGGACTTGGGAGAACTGCTTGAGTGCTGCATGATCATCTTTTTAGGACCTGGACAGATACTATTGCAACAGATCTTGTAATCAACCTTAATGCAGCTGCTTCTGTGGTAATGACTAAGGATATAGTTTTCTTTTTCTTTTTTTGGAAATAAGACTTGTTAGCTGGTATGTTTATTAAGGGATATAGATGTATGATGAAGTTGGTCAACATCAATACTCCTGGGGTGGTATTGTATTGTTCATAGGCTAATAGTGTATGTTGTTTGTACTTTGAATTTCAGGAAATTAATGAGTGGTAGATGCCGCATTTGTACCATATATACTAGGTTCTTTTGTGTTGTAACTACAAAACCTGCAGTCTTTTATTCATGCCAGTTGTAAGAAAAATGTTTCACTTTCCAGGAGTTCCTTTTGAGTGCTCTGTAAGATTGAACATACTTAAAAGTAATTTTCTATTTTGTTGGCCAGAAGAAGTTTATTAGTTGTGGGAAATGTGAAACTTTATTTTCTAGTAGCAATTTTCTGGGAATATAGAGAGTAATTTGAAAGATCCGCATGGGACATTTACATGAGATTTAGACAACCTTTATATGGATTTTTTGACATCTGTGTTCAATCTTCCGCTGCCCTCTATGTCGATTATTTAATATGAAGATCTTTAATGAAAACCTTTGTATGATTGTATCACTATTGAAGTCACCTTTGTAATAAATTAACCAGCTTTACTGACATTTTTAGAGGAACCAAAATTCCTGTTTACTGTGGACATGGATGTAAGTAAACTCCTGAGCCTCGAGCCTCATAATTGGGATTTCATTTCTTGATTGGAGCCTAAACTCGGGTTTTTAGAACGTAAGGCTAATGAAAGAGATTCTATCTACGTGAATGCAAAAAGAACCACAAAGATTCAGAGACAACAGAAAATGGACATACCGTTTATCAAAAAAAAAAAAAAAAAAAAAAAAAAAAAAAAAAAAAAATGGACATACCATATATTCTAGTCAGAGATCATACAACTACCCAACAGCCAACAGCCAACAATCATAAAGCTGTGAGATGGTATTTGTTGTGACAGAGATATATAGCATCTATTTAACATGATTGTAGCTCTTACATTTGTGGGTTTGGTATCATGTGAGAGATTTTATATATATATATGTGTGTGTGTGTGTGTGTGTGTGTGTGTGTCACAAGATAAAATTTCCCCAACCGGTTTGCTTTTCTTGTTCTTGTGGAACTTGTAATAGGAAGAGGCCAAGCTGTTGAATAATGGTAGTTCACCATCTTCTACAATCGGTGGTTATATCTTGATTCGCTTATAACTTTCATTAACGCTGTTTAGTATCTCTAATTCTAATGTGTAATAATTTTGTTCAGATCTTTACTCTATTATACATCTATACTAAAGGAACTATTGTGTCTGGCAGAGTGTTTTGAAGGATGTGTTACAACTCGATTTTGTATGCATATGCACAGCTCGTAATAATTTGTAAACGTAAATACATTCACATGGATCTTTTTCTATTTGTTCCATCATTCCTTCCTTTTTTTTTTCCTTGGTCATTCCAACTTTCCTCATCATGCTGGTGAGTTTTCATGAGAAAAACATTTTAAAAACAAATCATCACTTCTAAGCTTTTATAAACTTGTATGGGGATTTTATAAAAAACTTGGTCTCAATCTCAAATGGACATGCGTTTTGATGCCTACCCAAAACAATAATAATTATTGTATGCCAAAAGTATCATTGGAGAACATATGGTAAAGAAGCTTGAAAAAACAAAATTACCATTGTTTCCCCCCCCAAGCCTTGCTTTGAAACTCTCCGCATAGAAAAGTGGGGGATTCTAGCCTTTTGGCCCTATTAAGCAAAATATTTGGCAATATGTCCCTGTTTCCAAACTATATAGGGGCGTGTCCCTGTTTAGATACTCGATTACCTTAAAATCGAGTTACTTTAATAACTCGACTATTAAGAAGTCGAGTTTTGGGTAGGTTCTTGCCACGGTGGTGATCCAGTGTGGCTTTTGGGCAATAAAATATTACAGGGTACTGTTCATAACTCGGCAATAGGGAAACCAAGTTACTTATAGAACTTGATTACTTTGAAATTGAGTTACTGACGGAATTCATAATACTTGTTTGCACGTGAAGCTCAACCCGATGAATGAAAAATCTAGTTATCAACCCATACTCGACTCTGGGATAATCGAATTTTTCTGCTATTTACTTCATAAATACACAAATCAGTTTTTCATGCAGCATTACATTAGATTCTCCTCATCATTTTCAGATAAGCTTCTCCTCATTTTTGAAATTTTCTCTTGGAAGTTGGTGTTATCTCTCTATCATCTCATGTGAGAAACTCATTTTCATTCTTTGAAGTACATAGAGAATTTTATTGTGTAGGTAAAAGTAGTTGTAGATATTACAAAAGTTTGTCAACCATAATGTATGTTTTTGTTAGAAAAGAATTTTCTTTTGATTGGTTGTATTACTTGTGCTTTGGTATTTTCTTGAATGAGTTTTATGTGAATACATTAGGGTTATATTAGTTGTTTGGTGTTGTTTGGTGCTACGAGAAATGTACAATAATCTAATTTGGGTGATGAGTGTTATGTGTGTACATTGGGTTATATTGGGTCTTTGGTGGTGTAAATTTTATTGACAAAAAATGAAAATTTTTAGATTTGCTAAAACTAATGAACAGTTAATCTTTAGATTTGCAAAAGTTGAATGTACATAATCATCATTGGTCAGACATTAACAACAACATTTTGTATTGCACACAACGTGTAGACATTAACAACAATGTCTAATATTTATGGTCAAATATGAGTGTTAGTATTTCATTTGAAGCATGTAATAGTACACAAATTTATGAATGTCTTTGTCGTGTACCATCTTATGCAGCATTACATTATTTACCAACAATTGATGCACACTGTTAATTTGATCATTTGATATTATTGTATTCAGCGTCAATGTCTACTAGTAACCCTTTCATCTATAGGCCTTACAATGTGTTCACTGCTATGGGTCGTTGCTGGGTATTGGAAGATGAGTTCAGCTATCCAATCGATTCGAATCTGCGAAATAGTGCAAGGGTTCACAATACCATGAGACAAGAGTGGGCTTGGTTACTCCATGAACAGCAAATGTTTTATGATGAGTTGGTTGGTTATAAGTTGTCAATGCCTCAGCAACTCGCATTGCAAATGCCAAGAGACACGATTGACGAACTTCGTAAAACATTGAACTGCATAAGATAAGAAAATAATCGAATGAAGATACATCTTAATCGATATCAGACCCAAGTCGAGATTCGAGAGTCAGTGGAGTGTAAGTTGTACGAGCACGTACAATTCATGCAATCACTTCTTGCTGATCCCATTTAACAGTCAGACATGGAGATGTCAGATGAAGAGTAATGGTGTCGTGGTGTAATTGGACTTTGTTAGAGAACTATTTTCCTTAACTATGTTTTTTGGACTCATTCACGCGAAACTCCCACTCTCGCCGCAATCCGACATAGTATTTCTTCTTATTGGAATCTCTCTCCCTCCTATAGTTATCTAGAAAACAAGGTAGCATCCAATTGCGCGTTGACATTGGAAAATGTGACTTTAGTTTGGTACGTGTCAGATGAAGAGTAATCATGTCGTGGTGTAATTGGACTTTGTTGGAGAACTATTTTCCTTAATTATGTTTTAGATATATGTGTGTCACTGTTGTTGCATTTATACTATGTAAACCTTATTATTGATTGTGAGGAGCATGCACGTTATTCGTAATCTAGATTATTTCTACATAACACATAAAAATTAAATATTTCCACACATGATGTTTTTCAATAAGCAACTAAGGCATAACACATAAAACTTAAATATTCTTTCACGATGCCACCAATATGCATGCATTGCATATCGAACACGAACACTACTAACATTATTAACTTAATCCTAGACATAACACACACATCACATAGGCATTCATTTTGACAGGTAATCCTCATAGTTGAGGACATTATTACGTTTCCCCGGAGTGAGTTGCCCGTTGGTTGCGGCGGCTGTAACTACGGCATAATACAGAAAACTTAAATATTTTTACACGATGCTACCAATATGCATGCATTGCATATCAAACACTAACGCTACTAACATTATTAACTTAACCCGTAGACATAATACACACCACATAGGCATTCATTCTAACAGGTAGTCCTCGTAGTTGAGGACATTGTTATGTTCAGCCAAAGTGAGTTGCCTGTTGGTTGCGGCGGCCAGCTCTTCTGCAAGTTGTAGCATGTGATAATTGCACCTACAAAATATCATAAGATTGTTCTTTTTTTAAATTTTTTTTATTTTTATTTTAGTCATTGCACGCTCATATTGGTGCATGTTTCGCTGTGGCAGTGTGAGTGAGATAAGGTCGACAAGAGGTGCTTCGAGTAACATGAGATCATCATGCAGAGTGTTGGACTCGTTCAAGCGGAACTCCCACTCTCGTTGCAGTCTGGCATAGTATTCCCTCTTGACGGAATCTCTCTCCCTCCTATAGTTATCTAGAAAACGAGGTGGCATCCAATTGCGCGTTGACATTGGAAAATGTGACTTCAGATCGGTATGTGTAAATGTTTTGTAAGGGTAGATGTAAATGAGACTTTATATAGGAGTTTTGTAAGAGCAAGTATTCAAGTGGATGTGACTATATGTAAGGGTAAGTATTCACGTGAATAAAGATGATATGACTCGACAGTGTATTCTTCAATGGCGAGCTATTGAGGAGCACATGCAAAACTGTGAACATGACTTGGCTGAACAGTGGCGTCTGTTGGTGCATGTGGTTCATTGAGGTAGCTGTTTGATATGGCTACAGCTTGTGCTACAGTAGCGGGCTGGTGATGTGTACTGCAAAAAATGTTGCGTATTTATTCACATGAAGATTATTTAGCATTCCTGTACTTCATCTGACATGACTTGACGAGATAGTATTGAGTTGTGTTAAATGTATTATAAACTTTTTTAGGGATGTTTTGCATCCTTGAAAACGGTGCATTGCAAAATGATGCATATCTATGTATTGACGTGTGTGTAGGTGATATGACTGGACAGGGTTCAACAGTGCGAAACTGTTGAGCAACACATGCAGCATTGCGAACATCAGTGTAGTAATGGTGGACAGCTCACCCCTAAAATTGATGCATAAAATTTTCAGGGATGCTCTGCCTCCTTGAAAACGGTGCCTTGCAAAAGGTTGCACATCTGTGTATTCACATGAGTGTGGATGGGTACTTGTGGATAGGGTTCAACAGTGCTGAGTTGTTGAGCAGTATATGCAGAACTGCGAAAATCACTGTAGCAATTGTGGATAGCTCATCCCCAAAGTTTGCTTAAACTTTTGAGGGATCCTTTACATCCTTGAAAACAATGCATTGCAAAAAGTTGCATATCTGTGTATTCATGTGAGCGTGGATGATATGACTGGACAGGGTTCAACAATGTCGAGCTGTTGAACAGCACATGCAGAATTGCGAACATGACTTGGCTGAATAATGCTAAGTTGTATTAGCCTTCTCCAACCTCACTTGCCAAATGCTACTATTACGAGCAGTGAGTGTAGTAAAATTTGAGAGTTTATCCCTATATTCCCTCATAAACTTTTCAGGGAGTTTTTGCGGGTACAAAATTTAGTTACATTTTCTCAACATCAATGTAAAATTACATGAAGAAAACTATGAGGTTTAAATCAATGGCGTCCGATCATCACAATTGCAACATTAGGGAGTTTTGGAGCAATGCTACAACAAACCAATAACTTTTGTTATGAATGAAACATTTAAGAGGCTGATCAGGCTGATCAGGCTTTTAGGCTTTTACCCTATTTCTAAGTAAACCAAATATCGTTGTGACAGTGTGTTGTGTGAGCCATATGGATTTTCAGTGATTGAGTGGTTAGTCTGGTTTGGATGAGTCTGTATGTAATGTATCTATATTAAGTAGTACACTAGCAGAACTAAGATACACGAATACGGGTATATGGTACAGTGACTCACAGTGTCATATAAATGAATTATTTGTATTATTGAATTATACGTGTGGTTGGTCTGTGTGGTTTGGATGAGTCTGTATGTATTGAATCTATTAAATTTTCCTATAAGTAATGTGCAATAAATCTAAGTTAGGTGATGAGTGTTATGTGTGTAACATCTCAAATTACACAGATAGAATATTGGAAACATCAACATATCTAACTGGAGGCATTTCACTTCCTAAGGTTTTTCCTACATTACAAAGCAGAGGACATTGTCCAACCAAAGCACAAGAATCATATGTAGCAACAAAGAACAATAGGGAAAAAATGAGCAAGTGATTTCGTATATACTTGGCCAATCCATTAAAAACATTGCAACATACTGACATAGCAATGTAATACATTACCATTTTCATGTCACACATGGTGGAAGGGAGTATTATCTTGAAGAAATGTGAGTGTCTACACCTCGACGGCCGGTGATGGTCCCAGTTGGGCCCCGCTCTACTCCGGCGAGTCCTTACTTTAGGAGCCATATGGTTTTTCTGTGAAAGAGTGGTTGGTCTGAGTGGTTGGTTTGTGTAATTTGTATGAGTCTGTATGTATTGAATCTATTAAATTTTCATATGTAGCAACAAAGAACAACAGGGAAAAAATGAGAAACTGATTTCATATAAACTTAGCCAAAACTAATGAACAGTTAATCTTTAGATTTGCAAAAGTTGAACGTATATAATCATCATTTGTCAAACATTAACAACAACATTCTGTATTGCACAGAATGTGTAGACATTAACAACAACGTCTAATGTTCGTAGGTAAAATTTTTTGGAAATCATCATTGCTTGAATCTAAGAAGTCTAAAATATCTCTTTCATTATCTAACGTAGTAATTTCATTAATAGACTTGATGACTCGCTCTTACACCTTCCCCTTTAGATGCTTCCTAACTTTTTGGATTGCGTAAAAACGGTCTAGTGGCCTTTGCATTTGATTGTTCTCTTGTTCAAGACGAGCGAATATGTTGGTAGGTTCATCTCTAGGTAACTCGGTTGAGCGTGCCTTAAGAACTTGTAACCCATGTCATCAACAATACACCTCCAACTCACACCTCTTCTCATATAGGGTTGACCAAGGTGGTTCTGTTACGGTGAACTCTATTGCAGTTGTATTTGTACTTAGTTTAGTAGGTTTGCCGACCATGATGTGCCCGATACTTCCAAAACTCTCGTACGTGTATATTGGCATATTAACAAAATCTCTCTTCTTTCCAACCCATTTCTCTCCATAGTGGTTTGTGTATGTCTATAGTTGTTGATCTGCTAGAACTTGTGATGATCCATTTGTTGAAGTAGATTCAAACTTGTTTTGTATTGTACGAGTTGCGACTCATAGCTTAGTCAATATACGAAGTTAGTGGGGTAGAAAGAAGATCATTATTGTGGTGCATTTATAACCTCATTTCATGGTCCAATCATTACAATTTCAGTTATTAGGGTTTGCCATGTCAATACAGGTTGGAAAAACACTATATGAACAGGGTTTTTGATTTTCCCAATGTCACCTCAAATGTGGGCAGTAGTTGCAACATTAGATGTAAATGGGACATCTGTGCATCCAATTACACAACTGTGTATTCACGTGAGTGTGTGAAACAGTGTTGAGCAGCACGTGCGGAATTGCAAACATGACTTGGCTGAGTAGTGGCGTTTGTTGGTGCACGTGGTTCGTTGAAGGGGTTTGATATGACTATAGTTGGTGCTACAGTAGCGGGCTGGTGATGTGTCTTCAAAGTTCGAACTTGGTCATCTTGAAACTTCACTATATTAATTGTGTTTAGTCTTTCACGCTGAAATTTTGATATATTAATTTATTAATTGTGTTTGATCTTTCACAAAACATTAAACATTACGGTGTTTATTATCCTTGGTCATTTTCAAGGATGCTAGTAAAAACAGTCTTCCCATCATTCGTGTCTACTGGTTAGGAGTAATAGCATATGGTAAAGCCATCTTGAACCCTAAAACTGAGCTGTCAAACAGTGACATCTCATAAATATGTACATGAAAAGCATCACTTTGCTCTTAGAACCATCACTCTTACAAATTAAGTAGCCCCACAGCTCGAAACACTGAAATATCTCTCATAATCGTGGCCAATTACTGTTACGCTGCAGATTTTGAATACATATTTACTCGACTGTTGCTCATATACGTTTGATTATGGGAGCTAAATCAAAGACTTGCTAGTTTGAAGTGAAGCCTAACTGGAACTAACTTTTAAACATCACGGTGTTTATTATCCTTGGTCATTTTCAAGGATGCTAGTCAAAATGCTCTTCCCATAAACTCACGTACGCTGCCAATTTCTATCTCACTTTCTATCTCTCACTTTTCTTCATATTAAAGGCATTTAATTTAGCTCTACATCCTCCTTTATTTTTCTTCATATTGAAGACATTTACTGTTAGAGGCTCCAACAACTTTTTTGGTTCTATCCTTTCACGGTGGCTTATTATCGTGGTTGACTTCAAGATTTTAAATCGGAGGGTGTGTGCTTGAAGTGGCTGTTTTTTTGAGTTTTTTTTTTTTTTGGAATTTATGGTATTTTATTAAGGGAATTAAGCCAGTTGGATGAGAATTATGATTGATTGGTTTTGCATTTTCATGTGTAGGTATTGGATAAGATTTGATTCAACATGACTCTCTCTATTAATGTCATTTTAGATTGCAAACACTTTTTCTGGTTTTTGGGTTATAGATCTGGTGAACAATTTGGGTGCAATTACGAGGTCTGGGACCAAGGAATTTATGGAGGCATTGCAGGTTGGAGTGAATGTGTTCATGTTTGGTCAATTTGGTTTTGGGTTTTAAGGAAATTAAGCTGCTTGAAGTGGTAATTTACGCTACTTTTTTTCTAATGTAATTTACGCTACTCTTTTTTAGAGGGTATTATATAAACAAGTTTTTCCATGTAAATTATGCTATTTTTATAAATGTA
Source organism: Quercus lobata (assembly GCF_001633185.2). Classification (NCBI taxonomy): domain Eukaryota; kingdom Viridiplantae; phylum Streptophyta; class Magnoliopsida; order Fagales; family Fagaceae; genus Quercus; species Quercus lobata. Next base: position 33,027,659 of record NC_044908.1, on the reverse strand, counting down.
ATTTATGCCATTATTTTTTCTGGGGTATTATTATATATTTGATGTATCATGTTAATAGTTACCCAATTTAAACCTCACATGAAGTGGTTGTTATCTAAGAAATTGTTGTAAACAGATTTTTTTTGTAACATAAATTATATTTATCATTTGTATAATTCTATGTGAAATTCAATTTACTTCTTTTTTTTTTTTTTTTTTATAATTATTACTTTACTACTCCATAAACAATGTGTAAGGTTGAATTTAATCAACCATCTTATTTGCTTTATTCTGTGCCAAATTTGCTTGTATTTCAGCAATTAGTAACCCTTTATTTAGGTGGGATTTTTGTAAGGGTAGTGAATGAGATAGTGTGAAGAAATGCTCAAGAGTGTGCAAGAAAAACAAAGACTCGCGACTGGATCTTGTGGGTGACTCACGGCTGCAAGCCGTCAGAAACTGCACACGTGCCAGGCATGCCAGAAGTTGAAGCATCATGCTAGCTGGAGCACTACAGGACAAAATAGGACAACTGGCCGTTTAGTTATCTCACGGCTAGATCTCACGACTTAGTCAAGCCGCGAGCCAGCCCTGTTTTGAAAAACCTGACTCTTCACATTCCATTCTCACCCAAGTATAAATACCCCTTATACCCACGAAAGTAAGAGAGCTTCTAGAGAGAATTTTGAGAGAGAAACCCTAGAGTAAAACAAGATTGATTCATTCACAATCTTCACAAAAGAGACTCTTCAAATTCCTCTACTCTCTTCCTCTCTATTGTTAAATCCTTGAGAGGCCTTTTACCAAAACCTTTTCTCACCATATCCATTTCTGTGAGATGGCTGTTTGGTGTTCTGGGAAGTAGTTAGGAAGGAACTAATTTCACATTGGTTGATGCTATGGTCAAATAGCGGAATCCGGGAAGCTAGAAAAGAAATAGGTTTGGAGCAACCTCGTTGGAGCAAGAAGTTTGGAGGGCTTAGGTACACTGGGTAGATTAGGATTGGAGGGTCTATTACTGTTCATGTATCCCAACTACATTTTCTAGTGGATTACTTACTGCTTGAAGGGCGGCGGAGAGATTTTATACCGAGGGCTTCGGTTTCCTCTTCGATAACACATTGTTGTGTTGTCCTTATGTTTGCATCTCTCTTCCCTCAATCTTTGCCTTTTATTTTTTGCTGTGGATGTGATTTTAATTGGCTTAGATTGTTTACCAATTCTGTTTATAGCTTGTGTTCATTTTCCGCAAACTTATTGTTTGTCATAAAGCTTGAGTTAGTATTTTTGTTATTGGGGGTCTAAACGTTCAAGGGTGTTTTATACACTATTTGAACTTTCACAATGTTACATTGTTAACACCTTATTTTGTAACCCGCATTTAACCTCACATAGAGGGTAAAAGGGTAATTTCACCTTGGAAATATGCATCTTGATTCTGGTCATTAGATCCTTAATCTCATTTCACCAAAATGATCTTGATATTGTAACAATTAAATCGACTGGTCATAAGCCCGAATCGGATCACCAGATTGAAAGTTATCATCAAATCAAGTTTTAATGGCTGAGATGCACTATCACAAATTGAGTCCTACTATATGTGATTATGAACAATTAATTTCAATTGGTTATAAGTATAATCAATTTGAGATCAATGAGGTGTCATAATTTGATTGGTTAGGACTACATTATATGGTAGGATTGCACATACCTAATTAATTAGATAGTTAAACATTAATTATTCAATGAGTAATTTGTACAATTATCTTTTAATTAGAGTAAATTTGGAACCAGTTAAGTCTGAAATGGGAGTGATTGAAACCATTTAATGTTAATTGAGAGCTAATTTGGGATCTATTAATGTTAATTGTGCTGAAACCATTTTCTAACAAATGACCTCTGCTCACTATTTCATCGATATCTCTCAGAATATTTTGAATCTGTGAATGACGTTAATTTTCCCAGAAACTAGACATCCGGGGCTTCAATTTAAGCACAAGAATGAGATAATTTTGATCAGAATTGAGTCAGATATGATTTTTCGAAGTTGACTTTACAGGTTGTTATAGCAGCTACAGGAAAACTGAACTTTGCTTGCTGCCCACTCTCATCAATCTCCCCATTCAATGTACCAAATTTTTCCAAAGGCTAAAATGAGGTCTAGGTTCATGATTCTTTGTCAACCCTCATTAAATGACCTTCCATTCATATTTCCTCTACCACTACTATATAAACCCCTCATCTTTTTCATTTCAAAGTACACAAAAAAAAAACCCTTCTCTTCCCCTCTCTTGAGTTCTAGTGAAGTTGAGTAGTCTTGTCATATCTTGGTCTTCCTGAGACTCAAGGTATTGAGTGAGACTCACTTTTCCTCTCCTAATTCTTCTTTTCCTCCACCTTTAGGATCTCTACCAAGAGTTTTCTCCTCCACCATATGGATCTTGCATGAAGGTATAATCCATTTCCCTAACTTGTTTTTTGTGTTGCCATGATGAAAATTTAGGATTAAAGTATGATAGTAATTATTTAAATTCTCTTGAATATGTTTGAATGTTCTTAAATGTTCTTATGTGTTCTTTATATATTCTTGGTTGTTCATTACATGTTTATGCATAACACTAGTTTCGTTCTTAAATCCACATAAAAAAACATGAAAAAATGTTTATTTAATAATTCTTTTAAATTCTTGAATCTAGGATATCACCATCCACACACATTCACTAGAGTTTATTTTTCAATCCAAATGTCATGCTTAATAAATTGAATTAGGGTTTATCACATGCACACACATTAAATTCAACATGCAAATTGATTGATAACATATTAGATGATGTGATATGAATGTTGGCCACCATAGTCTAGAAGACTAGTTTCACTAGGCAAGGTGGGTGCCTATCACCTTCCCACCTTGTAACATAGCCTTCGAGCTTAGATTAAGGGTTAGTAGATCAAATGTTTATCCATGTAATTTTCGATTTTTAGATTGTAACTAGGAAACAAAGCCATGTACTTTATCTTAGATTGTATCTAGGACCAAAGCCATGTAATTTTCCTATGATCAATGTAAATTCAATTACAAATTAATAAAATGAGGAATTTTTCAATTTTGGTTTTCTTATTTATTCTAATAATTAAATAAGTGGCGACTCCATTGTAAAACCCTTCATCTAAAGGGGAAAATATAGCTAATCGAACCTCCATTTTGAGAGGCAATAACACAACTTCACCCATTCACGTGGGTTTGGTCCAACATCCTATAAAACAAGCGGGGGGCGCAGTCTGTCACATACGTACATTTTCTCAGTTTTAAGGGTAATTGATATCTTTGAAATTTAATCGCTTTTTAACTTTTGTTATGGATGCGTAGTATGTGGCTAACCATCATTGATCCTTTCACCGTTAAATAAATATATTTGAAATTTAAACTCTTTTTCACTTTTGTTATGGATGTGTAGTAAGTGGGATTTTTTAAAATGTGTATTTTTTCTTTTTTTGATAAACTTTTAAATAAAGATAGGGTCACACCAATTCCCTAAAATTTAGCATTTTATTTTCTTTCAAAGTCAGATATGTTAGTGCCTAAATATAAGGATATGGATGGAGAAATTATAGTAGTGGTTTTATAGTAGGAGTCTTTTTTTTTCCACCCAAATATAGAAGAGATTAAAAAAAAAAAAAAAAAAAAAAAAAAAAAGGGAAAACATGAGATTTTTTTTTTTAATTTTTTTTTTTTTTTTTACAAAAGAAAATAGTTTTGAAACGTGGGATAGACAATGGGATTTTTTTTTAATAGTACATGGATAGAACATGGGATTTTTTTAAACGTGCTTTTTTTTCTTTTTTTGATAAGCTTTTAAATAAGGATAGGGTCACACCAATTCCGCACCTTAATGTTTTAAATTTCCCTAAAATTTAGCCTTTTATTTTCTTGGACAATTAGATATGTTAGTGTCTAAATATAAGGATATGGATGGAGAAGTGGAAACATATATACTTTTGGATAATCAGTGACAGGAAACAGGAAACATAGGTATTAATTATTGAAATAAATCTATATAACGTTTATCCAAAAGTATAAACGTGTTTGAGTATAGCAAATTTAATATAATTTTAACTATAAACTATTCTGAGCTCATGTGTGCTCAGAAGCTTTTCTATTTTTTGGGTAAGGGTTAATTTAGAGCATTTATTATAATTTGGAATTACACCCGCTTGTTGTTCATACGATTTGTACCCTTTAATTACATAAACATTGCTGATTTGTAAAAGCCCATTGAATTTAGGGTTCATGTATTCATATGGAATTTGGGGATTTTCATGGGTGTGGGTGTTTTGACGTGAAATATGTAATGGGTTTTTTTGTATGGGTGTTATACACACGTTTTCTACCCTTTAATTGCAAAGAACTCATGATTTTTGAAAAAAGGGAAATTAGGGTTCATGTCTTCATATTGGGAATTTGGGGATTTTGATGAATAGGAGTAGTTTTGATCTAAACTGGTTCATGGGTTGTTGTGTATGCTTGTTGGTGGCACGTTCTCTATCGTTTATATTCAAATTTTTCACATTTGGGTATGCATGTTGGTTCATTCGCCAATCTTGTTCTTCAGGGAATTTGGGGTTTTGTTGAATTGGGTATAATTGCCTGAAATTGACCACCGTCTAAAGTTTGATGGATTTGTAGTCACTAGTTTTACACCCGCTGCACAATGTGCAATGTGGGTTCGCATGTTTTTCAAATAACTTGACTGCATGGGTCAATGTTCATATATTTCCAGAAAATAGATCATTTCAATGCATTCATTCATGCCCCAATTGTATCCATGCATCATGTAGCCTTTTTCTCATGCATATGTACATTGTGTTTATGTGTCTTTAACGCAGTTCTGAATATTGGTTTTCTGTTGTACTTTCATTCCGTCTCTGTAGATCCTAGTTATGGCTCCTAAGAAGTCTAAAACCATTAAAACCAAAGCCAAAAGAGTGTATACCTCCTCATCTGAGCCTGCAATTGCGTTTGATCAAATAAGAAACGGTTACAAACGAGCAAAGGTTTGAAAACTTAATTCATAATAGGAATATTTTGCTAGAATGACAAATCAATCTAGATGAATTACCTCTTTCTATCCATAGGAATCTACAATGTAGGAACTAGTTGTCTCTGTGTAAAGATTTACAACCCTCTCCAACTGCCCTGATTAAAGAGTTCTATTCCAATCTCCATATTCATTCTGAAGATAATCTGAGTACTTGGATTCAAGATCAAAGTTTTGTCATGACTAAGAATGATGTATCCGATGCTCTTAATGTACCTCGTGTTTGTAGACCTACTTATCCATACTCGGAGCATACTCCTATATCTGATGTTATGACTCTTCTTTGCGAAAGATCAGTGACATGGGGATCTGACCCAAGAATTAACTCGAGTGAGTTAACCAAGCTTAATTATATCTTCTTTAGGATAGCTTGTCACAACATCTTCCCCACTCCCATGTCCATACTATTCCTATAAAGAGGTGTTTCTTTTTGTATGCCCTCGTCACTGATGCCTCCATTTGTTTTCCTTCCCTTTTCATTAAAACGCTTGCTGAGGCGCATAGGAGTAAGTGTAAGAAGCATGGTCTATTCTTTCCAGTTTTCATTTATATGGTTCTAAACTTTTTACAGTTAGAAAACTTTCCTTCCCTAAAGTTGATCCACATCACAGCCCCTATAGGAGCCACCTTTCTCAAACAGCGGAGTGCACAAAAGAAGAATGTTGGACCAAGTGTTGGTTCATCAAAAAGACCATGAGTACAGTCCACCGCTGGAGATGTTCATGCTGAGGAGAGTCCTATTGATCCTACAGCTGCTATTGTTGACGATAGTGATGATGAGGTACATGTTGATAGCGTAGTTGCAGAGCCCACCGTTCCTCCTCCTCTCTCTCTTCATGCTATGATGGTGACCTTTATGACAACTCAAGCAGCTCATGGACAGCTTTTAGATGGGCTTATTACTGAGGTTGCTGCTTTGAGAGCGGATTTTTCAGAGTATAGGAGTGCTTTTCCATCTCCTCTACCCTTTGACTCTTGATGATTGCCTTTGGCAATACATAACAGACAAGGGAAGTAGGGATTGTAGCATAGGGGGGAGAGTAGTTTTTGTAGCTTCCGTAGATTATATGAAAGTTATTTAATGTGATTTTTAAGTATTTGTATATTATTATATGTACTCTTCAAGGTTCGCAAATGTGGTTTTAATGTTATGATAATATGACCATATTCACAATGTGTGATGACTTTTATATTGAATGATCATTTTCTTTCTTTTTTTCCTTCAACTAGAATGTGGGTAAGGTAACCTCATTGATAACATATGCATATTTGAAGAAAAACTACAGTCATTGAAATGATAACAAAGAGGAACCTACCTCATCAAATGCATTATCGATTAGTTCTGCAATGGCTATACCAAAAAAATAAAAAGAGATCATAACAAATACTAGCCTCTGAGCATGCGCGTGCTCAGAGGCTCTTCTATTTTTTGGATAAGGGTTAATTTAGAGTATTTATTATAATTTGCGATTATTACATTTTCCAATCACAAAAAAAAAAAAAAAAAAAAAAAAAAAAAAAAAAGGGGTGTGAGCATACAAAAAGAAACACCTCTTTATAGGAATAGTATGGACATGGGAATGGGGAAGATGTTGTGACAAGCTATCCTAAAGAAGATATAATTAAACTTGGTTAACTCACTCGAGTTAATTCTTGGGTCAGATCCCCATGTCACTGATCTTTCGCAAAGAAGAGTCATAACATCAGATATAGGAGTATGCTCCGAGTATGGATAAGTAGGTCTACAAACACGAGGTACATTAAGAGCATCGGATACATCATTCTTAGTCATGACAAAACTTTGATCTTGAATCCAAGTACTCAGATTATCTTCAGAATGAATATGGAGATTGGAATAGAACTCTTTAATCAGGGCAGTTGGAGAGGGTTGTAAATCTTTACACAGAGACAACTAGTTCCTACATTGTAGATTCCTATGGATAGAAAGAGGTAATTCATCTAGATTGATTTGTCATTCTAGCAAAATATTCCTATTATGAATTAAGTTTTCAAACCTTTGCTCGTTTGTAACCATTTCTTATTTGATCAAATGCAATTGCAGGCTCAGATGAGGAGGTATACACTCTTTTGGCTTTGGTTTTAATGGTTTTAGACTTCTTAGGAGCCATAACTAGGATCTACAGAGATGGAATGAAAGTACAACAGAAAACCAATATTCAGAACTGCGTTAGAGACACATAAACACAATGTACATATGCATGAGAAAAAGGCTACATGATGCATGGATACAATTGGGGCATGAATGAATGCATTGAAATGATCTATTTTCTGGAAATATATGAACATTGACCCATGCAGTCAAGTTATTTGAAAAACATGCGAACACACATTGCACATTGTGCAGCGGGTGTAAAACTAGTGACTACAAATCCATCAAACTTTAGACGGTGGTCAATTTCAGGCAATTATACCTAATTCAACAAAACCACAAATTCCATGAAGAACAAGATTGGCGAATGAACCAACATGCATACCCAAATGTGAAAAATTTGAATATAAACGATAGAGAACGTGTCACCAACAAGCATACACAACAACCCATGAACCAGTTTAGATCAAAACTACTCCTATTCATCAAAATCCCCAAATTCCCAATATGAAGACATGAACCCTAATTTCCCTTTTTTCAAAAATCATGAGTTCTTTGCAATTAAAGGGTAGAAAACGTGTGTATAACACCCATACAAAAAAACCCATTACATATTTCACATCAAAACACCCCCACCCATGAAAATCCCCAAATTCCATATGAATACATGAACCCTAAATTCAATGGGTTTTTACAAATCAGCAATGTTTATGTAATTAAAGGGTACAAATCGTATGAACAACAAGCATACGTAAAAACTCGTGAACCATTTCAGACCACAAGACCCAAAATCATGAAAATCCCCAAACTTGCATAGTTCGAAATTTCAACTTTTAGAGGGAGATTAATGCAGAATTTTTAGTTAATTTGAATGGGAAGCAAGGGTAAAAGAGTTTTACTACAGTTGAGGATCGATGTTTGGGGCTCGAGAAGTCGCTTTCGAGCCTGAGGAATCGAGAGCAATCGAACTGCTGCTTTTGTGGGGAGTCAAGTGCAGCAATCCAACACCAGAAATAACACTGAACAATCTACCATAGCCCCAAATGTGGAGAATCCACATAACTTGATAGTACCATGATCGAGTATTGCAAAAATCGATACCACAAAAGTTGAGTTTCATAATACTTGACCGATCCAACACCAATCGAATACCAATCTATTTTTACAGAAAATTTTGGCCTCACTCACACATTTTTTTGATGGGTCGAACCCCAGTTTCGACTAATCCAAAGGAGGAGAAATTTGTTATCAATACTCGACTATACTGGTATTGAGTTTCATAAGTAGAACTCGCTACTTCTAAAACCAAGTACTTTCGACTCTACTGATCACATGGAAGTCGAGCCATCGAGTTATGTGGAAAACCCTACCACAACAATCACTACTTTAAGCATGTTTCTTTTGTTGTCAGCTGCAACTTAGTTTTATCAACACACCAGCTATGTTATGTTTATTAGAATTTTCATGAAATACTTGTGCATTACAATAAATAGTTGCTTTTGAGATTTCCCCTGCTATAAATAATTTTTGCCACCAAGTTGTAGAAACTAGAAATCATACTAAACATAAGGCACTGCTTGTAATAACTCCAATTTGCATGTAACTGAATTGTTCGCTTAACCAGCTTAGTGAAACCTCCAAAGTACATAACATTAGTGCCATTAACAAAGTGCATGACCACATAAGTACATAACAAAGTACAGAACTTAGTATCAACTTCCAAGCAAAAAATGTCATATAACACCGTCTTCTCGTCATGTACCAGTTCAATTGGTGTGGTTCGGGTGCTTCCTCAGGCAGTGGGGATCATCCTGGTTGTGCAACATACGTCAGTTATGTTTGCTCCACCTTGGCTACCGTACCTACTGTAAAAAGTTCAAATATGTTAGGTTTCATGGACCTATATAAGTTATTAACAAGCAACATAGCCACAACACCGCTCAGATTCATGACTTACGACGAAGGATGTGACAAAACTATTGAACAGCCTCATTTAATGATTCTCTAGTAAGCATCATATTTAAATAACAATTGGACTCATTTGCCTATCCATGCATGAACACCAACGTTTGTTTCATCTTCAAACCAAAAATTCAAGTCATTTTATTCCTAATACTTACTATGGCAATAGACAACAATTTACTACTACTGAGTTGTTAATAGTCACGTAATGATTTATATGACAAAAGTTGTTAAGAAATGGAAGCTTTACCTATGATGCAGCTCCACCACTCGTTGACTCCGCATTTTGAGTAGGACATGTTCTACGGTTGTGCCCCTCTTGGCGACACAACCCACATCTTGACTTCAGTCCATTCTCGATCCATAGGGAGGTCAGCAACTCCCTATCATCCTCGTCCATCTCATTACTGATTCGTGTGGATACAGGCCAACCTTTGTTCTGGATCAATCACAGGTTGGGCCTCACTAGTCTAGTTTCTTCCGAATCCGGCCATGCTAATCTAGTAAAAGAGTGTGAATAAGAAGAGACAAAAATAAAGGAAGATGAAGGGAAAGAGGAAGAATGATATTAATGTAGAGGGTAGTGGGGAGATGAAAAGGTAAGGGAGGGAGAAAGATTGAAGAAGTAGTGGAGAGATGAAATGGTAAAGGAGAGAGAAAGGTTGGAGAAGTGTAAATATTAAAAAAATAAATGTTAAAAATAATTATAAGAAAATTGGGGGAAAAAAAAAAAAAAACCCTAAAGCTTGAAAGGATTCAACGTTTTTGTTTTTATTTTTTTTTAGCTGAAAAGGCTCACACAAAACCCTAAAGGTAAACTGAAGAGGTTTTGGGATGGGCTTGATAGTGGAACTAAATAAATAAGAGGTGGGCTGGATTAATTATATTGAATTATTATAAGGTGATAGTGAAGGTAAATAAATAAGTAGTGGGCTGGATTTATTATAAGGTGATAGTAGAAGTAAATAAATAAGTAGTGGATTGCATTTATAGGGCTGAAAATTGTAAAAACCATTTTAAAATTGTATGACAAATTATATATATATATATATATATCTATATATATCTATATATATATATATATATATATATTTTAAATGACGTGGCAGCTGATGTGGCGCAATGTAAGAGCAGCCGCATTAAATGCTATACTTCAGCTTTTAGTAATATATAGATGGGAAAAGACAAGAAGAAAAAAAAAATAAAAAAATAAATGACTGTTATTTTCAAGCAAAAGCCCAAAGAAAACGTCAAAAATCAAAAAGTCAGGAACATAGCTTGAATTTTATGCGTGTGTTTTGATATACAATTCTCTTGAATTTCCCTTTTGTTTGACTCAAGGTTCTTGAAAATATTGGCCCATGATGCGCCAATTATGTTACCAGGCTACAAGCTAGGACTCTACTCAGCGTGATATCTTGACAAAATGAGCGAAAATAAAAGATTTACTAATGTAAGCAGTATTTTTCTAGAATTATAATATATTAAAAATTATAATATATTTTTCACAAAATAAAGAAGATCATATCTCAATCAAAACCTATCATGTGCTAAACAAGATTAGTGCCAACATGGATTTATTATTAAAGTCAACTATAGACACATGCATGGTGAATGACAAATGGCATGACAATTGTATCAAAGTAATCAAATAACATACCTCCTGGCGAGGGGACCTGCCTCCACCGGCGGTTGTGGCGGCCTCGTAACAGGGCATATAAGTGGGAACCTCGAATATGCCCACAGCTGCACCAACATCAATGCTCTTCCAATTTGCTTCACCTTCGTCTTTGATGCCTTGCATAGGTGCTTGTACAACCAAGCTAATGCTCCACTGCCCCAACTATACCTCTTCGCATTGCTAATTGGGTTCAAGAACTGTAGAGGCATCACCAACACTCGATCTGCCGACTTGGCCATAAATAGAATGGACCCCAACCACACCAGTATGTGATAGCACACACGTTACTACACTACCTCGTCAGTAGCATCTGTAGGTAGGGGACCTCTAAATTGTTCCTTCAGCAAGCTGACTCTTATCCTCGCCCTAGCAATGATAGACATGTTCTCACGGGGACGTGGTACCGGGTCTGGAGGACGATGACCTAGTAAATCATGGCACAACGCAGGCCAATCTAGCTTGACACTCCCAGTCACTGGCAATCCATCAACAGGAACCCTTAGCATCACCTTGATGTCTTGTAAGGTGATATCCAACTCTCCATGCGGTAAGTGGAACGTGTGCGTCTCCGGACGCCAATGCTCAACTAGTGTGTGATTAATGCGTGATCAAGTTCCATGTTTGGAACCTTAAATAACCCTTTGAAACCCGCCTTAGCAATGTAATGGGCAATCTGTGGGTCTAGCCCATGCCGAGTTAACTTGCAAGATCAACGTCTGCACTTTAGCACGCCTAGCATTACCTGCACACGAAAGAGAGTTGTCTTAGGATAGTGCACACGAAATAACTATAAGAATGCTACATAATAATAATATGCAAGAAACAGTAGGCTAACTGGTTAGTTACAAACATTTGCAATATGTTAGTTACGATGTTAACTGGTTATTCACTCTAGCTCAATAGCATATAGGATCAATTTAAGATCAATGACATTGTTTAAAATTAGCACTAAGGTGATGGGCATTATGTTTTGAAATGAATGAACAAAGTGCCTCACTATGTCAAATGGAGTAGGGAATTAGGAATCAAAGTCAGTTGTCTTATGTGTAGCCACGCCTATTTGTGTGTGCACATTTGGAAAAATAATGGCAGCGGGTTCATTTTAATTGATTACTATAACTTTTAAATGAGATCTACTAACTTTGAATATACCTTTTCATTAGCCACTACTGATGTTTAATATTTTTTTTAGCATTAGTAGTTTCATGATTATTTCTGCTTCATACCATTTTCTCTTTGGATTAAATAAAATTCTGCCTAAACCAAAAGAGAAATGATACCATTTCCAACATCTATTTACAAATAATCAAAGAACCCTACAGAAAGAAAAAGAAATGATTTCGACATGTTTGAAGTTCAGTACAATTACGTACCTAACCGGCGGCAGGCGTCTCCCACAGCGCCGTGGATCAATGAGCTGGCTGCTGCGTCAACTATGTACCAACCACGGGTCCAGGATCCATATTTGGCAGTTGTTACATATCTGACACGCATGCAATCATGTTAATAAACCATTGATCGCAGGCAGACATTAACAATACAACCAGGACTTGCAATTATAAACATTCATAATTTCCAATACAGCTAGGACTTGCAAAAAAATAGAAGTTGCATATTAACTATGAAAGTATCATAACAACTAACATGCAGCTTTAGACAGAAAACAACTTTTGAAAAGATAAAGATATTAGGGGAAAAAGTATTTTTCCCCTAATCTTTAAGTACCTCCGTACTTGACATCACATTCTAAAAGATATTTTATTTCATAAAGCAAGAAGTGAAAAGGGTTCATAATAAGTTAGTGGCTAGTGAGGAGTTTTTTCAAGAAAAAAGGGGAGACAAACATAGAAGTAGGTAATGGACATCTCACTCACAAGCACAGCTTTGGAGGCAACTAATAATAATCAAATTAATATTGAGCTTAATTAAATGGATTAAACAATTGTGAGACCTATACCATCAAATGATGGTGTGTGCCATCAAATGATGGTGTGTGCATAGTTATGTGTCAAATGAACATTGAATTGGTGACCATAACAGTCCAAGAGCTTTGCTTTCTTTTCTTTTGGGTTTTTTTTTATTATTTATTTTTATGAATACAGTCCAAGAGTTAACAATTTTGAGATTATGGATAATGAATCTTTTCTATTTCTCTTATTCTTCAAATTAGTTAGAAAAAAAAAATCATCAATTTTATAAATAAATAAATAGAAAAAAAAATCTTTTAAATTCGAACCTTAAAATGGTCAGACTTACAACTGCAACCAGTCTCAAGAATTGTCAGTTGAAATTACACTATAAAGCAATCTTCCTTTTGCCAAAAGAAAAAACCAAGACAAGATTCCAAACAAACGTATTTTATCAAACTCATGGTATTCTCTATAAACATGTAACAAGGGTTCAAAAGTCCTATAAAATTACGAAATCATATAATTCCCATGACTTAAATCATTACGAAATTCTTGTCATTTCTGAATATTGTAATTGATCTCTGACATCTAAATGAGATTAAGTACAATCCAAGCAAGCCATGCTCACACTGTTAAAATTGAACATGCATAAGGTTCAAATTTGGCAGAACAGAATTTCAAAAAGTTTAAACTTTCCTTCAGAACCGATCACCATGAAATTTGGAGGGGAAACTTACTATAGAAATTATGTTTTTAAACTATCAAAACCATTACATATATCAAGAAGATAGACATACTTAAGATTCAGGTAAAAGATAACAACAATTCAGGTTGAATTCCCGCAGATCAACACTAGGACTAAACTAAAACCAATAAAGTCCACTACAATGAATGTTTTACTCATGACTTTATCAGAGCCAGATTATAATCATACAACCCAAACCCATGTGCTTTATAAACAAATAAAAAGGTCGTAAAATAGGTTGTACACTTGTATGGAGTCAAGGAATGGTGATTGGTAGGCAATGCAATGAAAGTTTAGCTCATACTTACACCCCCCCCCCCCCCCCCCCCCCTTTTTTTTTTTTAGTCTCAACTAACTCAAGAGTGAGTACATATGTAGCTATAGCTTTAATATAAGGGAAAAGACCTTAACTTTTAAACTCAAAGTTTGAATCCCATATGGTTGAGTGCATTGTACTTACCTTTACAAAATAGGTTTACATTTAAAAAAAGAAAAAGCACTAGAGTTTAAACCTAAAAATATTCTTGAACCACAAAATATACTTCAAATTCCACAATCATAGTCAACCTCAATTCAACAACCTTGTCTTTTGACATCACCCACCGATGATTAAATATATATAGCACTAGTAAAGCCTACATCAAACCACCCGACTCAAACCTTATTTTTTCTTCGAATGAACTCCCAAATAAGTCATTAATGCCCTCTACTCTCTATGTCTATTTAAGAAGGCTTACTTAATTCCAAACCGTTAATCATCATACACAGGCTAATCAACTAAATCAAGAATGAGTACACATGTAGCCATAGCTTTTGCGTGAACCAAATTCAAAATATCAGTTCTCCTATGGACACACCCATCCTCACATCCAATTTCACAACTTGTTGCCTTATGTGATAGCAAGTGGTGGGTCTACATGGGCAAAATGTGTCTGCCACTCACAGTTGCACAAGTCAGCAAGTTGTGAAATTAGGTTTTTCTCTATAATTATTTACAAACGAGTATTGCTACAGATACTACAAGTTTTACTACATTGAACTAACAAATTGATATGTCACCAATTATAAAGAGGCAATTCAAATGTTCAGTTAAGACGTTGTTGAAACCCACTAATCACATTCATTGACTCATCAGTTTGTAAGCTTTATGTAGTAAAACTTGCGTCACCTTTAGCATTTTCCTTCACAAAAGAGTTCTACTTCTTTCCTAAAAAAAAAAAAAGAGTTCTACTACATACGTAACATTTTGCAGTAAAATTCAATCTCTCACAAACCCACCTCACAACATTTTGCATTAAAATTCAGTCTTTCAAGATTCATAATAAGAAACTTGGATGGAGTGTGGAGTACATACTATCTAAAATGTAATCCCATTGTCAATAACATCCACAAAGTTGGGTCATGAAAGTGAAATCTCTAGCTAGCTTTCAAGATGAATATTATTTTTTAAATTATAAAATTCAGGCTAGCTATACCTTTTGTTAGAGAAATCAAGAAACGTAATTGAGACACAATTCACATTTCCTGCCATGAGATATGTCTATAGCTTTATTGAGTCTCTAGTAAGTTTATTATAAGTATGTGGAAAAATTATATTTTAAAGCTCCTACTTTAAGAGAACAAATTAGACCCACAATCCATATTAAAGCCCAAATACGATATAGTTCTAGGGTAAAGATTAGATTTTTTTTTTTTTTTACTTTCTGTTGAAATTATAGATTTTGATTTGATATAGTTTCAAACTATATGAATTAAAAAGCAATTTTCCCTAATAATGAACACCATTGTCATGCCAACTGTATTTTACCTGAATTTGTGCCCTAGTTATGCATCAAAACCCAATTCAAAACCAAACCCAAAAAAGCTCAAACAACAACAATAATAATGAATAGAGAAAAATCTAACAAAGAAAAACTTAAGAAGCCACACTCAAATCAGAGTACATGCACAAGCCACAATTAACTTAGATTAAATGCAAAGGGAAAAAATTGAACTCAGCATTTACAAATTACCTTAATACGTTTCTAATCCTTTAACTCTAAAGATGGATTGGGTTGACCTTCGGCTATGGTGAGGGTTATGGTGAGAGTTTTTGGGTGTGGGTTTGCGTTGAGCTTCAGCCTACAGGTAGAAATAAGAGAACTTGAAGATGTGAACTTGGCTTTGTCTACTCAGAACGGACTAAGGGAGGGAGACAGAATGGATTGAGGGTGGCTACTAATCAAACTGAGGAAGGGAGACAAACTGTTTTGGAGACGTTACATTCAAAATTCCAATTTATTCTGCATATAACTCGGTTTCTACATTGCCTAGTTCTAAACAGTTACGCAAGAATATTTTATTGCCCAAAAGTCACGCTAGATTGCCACCGTGGCAAGAACCTGCCAAGAACTCAGCTTTACAATAGTCGAGTTCCTTAAATACCTCGATTATTGGGTGTTCAAGTATCGAAACAGGAGCATGCCTCTATATAGTTTGGAAATAGGGACATATTGCCAAATATTTTGCTCAATAGGGGCAAAAGCCTAGAATCTCCTAGAAAAGCTACAAAAATCAACTCTTCAAACATAAAAGTGACAGAAATCAACTGATTGGTTCTGTGGTGCATAAAGCCACTTTTTGCGAGCATGCACGTTGGTGGAGCTATAAATGTAGTAATTTAGCACCACAAAAAGTTACTTTATCTATTTTACCATCTTATTTTACAAAACATCTAGTGATTTTATTTTAGCTTTCAACACAACAAAATAATATAAATAACATAATAAAATAAGGACAAAGTTTAGCTACAAAATTGGTTGTAGCCTAAGGCTACAACCTTACTCAATAAGATTAATATCACTATATATTTCGAAAATCTAACCGTTGACTTGTATGTTATTTACGCTCTTAATACTCAAATTTTGTGTCAATTAAATATTATTTACTATATAATCTATAAGCTTATATTTTATATATAATTTTAAACTACCAAAACTTGCAATTTAAATAATTTATTGATGACATAGCTATTGATCTTTGATTTTCTAGAAATTTTGCAAGCATGGACAATATAAGAAGAAGATGTAATTCAATGGTGGATTTGTCAAAATCCACTTTCAATAAAAAGATATTGAGTAAGGTTGTAGCCTAAAGCTACAACCAATTTTGTAGCTAAATTTTGTACATATATTGATTAAAAAAAACTAAAAAAAAAAAAAACCAATATATATAATTAGTGCACACTTATAGATAATTAATATGTGTATTTACTCCATTAACACATTCAATGAACAAAAATTTGATATAAATGCAAATTTTGATGATGTGGAAGCCTAAATGAGAGAGCCTCAAGGAATATGCCACTTAGCAGAATCTCATGTTCTCTAACATGAGGTCTCTGATTTTATATATATACTAGCTTGTAACTCCATGCATATGCATGAATACACTTAAGGATATAAAATAAGATGCATAATATAATTCATGTATATATAATTTAAATATTATTGATAGTCATTTTTATATTTTGTTAACTCTTTAAAAATTTTTGTAAGGATATTATTAGATATAAAATGTAAATTGTCCATTAAAAAAAAAAAGATTGTGAAGCACTTTTTTTTTAATTTTTTTTTTTTTTTTTTACGATTCATTTATTCTAGACTCTTTGGTTTTTGTACTTAATAACTCACTTGAATGAATATTTATGATGTGGTCCCACATTTTATTTTAAAATTAAGAAATAAAACTATTTAAAAATAAATAATTTAGGACACATGGCACAAAATTGGAACTCTAATTTGAAATTCTAATTTGAGTTTCTCTCAGCTTCACCTATTATTATATATATAGATTGATGATGATTGATAATTGATTGATTTGAACTCATTGCCTCATCTTCTACCTTGCTTTTACAAGGAAGTGCAATTTGAAGGAAAACTCATTAGCTTACTCATATCACATATTGAAAAACTCATTTCTTTTTGATAACCTGTTTAGAAGGTAAAGCAGTCCAACAGATGCTAAATGCTACGACTTAAATAATGCTCCCAAGTGCAGGATTGTCGCGAAGTAATAACTTAGTAAGTCCGAGGTTGAATCCACAGGGAAAAGGGAATTGATTAGCAAATCACAAGAGAATAAAACTAAAATAATAAAGTTTAACTAAAGAGATTTTTGGTAGTTTGGTAAAGGTAATTTAAATTGAGTGAAAATAACAATATATTAAGGTGCTAAGGTTTAGGGATCCACACACAACACACCTATTAATAGTCTTAACAATATTTATTTTATAACTCAACTAAAATTCATACAAAGGATGATTTTAGTCAGATGATTTAACAATAAAAACTCAAGAATTAATTGTCTAAGGTAGTTTCATGCAATTGATTGATTTTAGGCAAAACAAAACTAGTGAATTAGTTTGCAGGGAATACTAAGCATTTAACATGCCTGGAGTCTACAATAAATCAAAGAATTATATAGATCTAAACACTTTTCTAGATGAGTAAAACAATCAAGAACATAAAAACATAAGCATTAAAACCAATAAATAATTGTTAAGAACATACCAATAAGCGGTTGGGTTTCACCCCTTGCCTTAGCAAGGCTTCTAGCAAGCTATAACACAAATAAAACTCTAAAAACTGTAAAAAAAAAAAAAAAAAAAAAAAAAAAAAAAAAAAAAAAAAAAGAAAACCTAAATTATGTTCTTCAGTAGATCCTCTCTGAATTTTGCCCTAAAGAGCTTATAAATAGGTCAAGGAATCCTATTACAAGTTGAATTCCCGTTTGGAGGAAATCAGGTTTTAGGCTTCACTTCACCGACGTTTTTGGCCCACTTAACTTCAGAATTCGAACTTTTCGTAAACTACAAAGTTGTAGCCCTTTAATTTATCTTTCCAGCCCAATGTGAATCATCTCGATTGGACATCTGCACCGAAAGTTATGCTCCAAATACTAACTGATGTGCAAGCTAGAATCCTAATCCGAATTGGACTTGGATTAGGTGCAAATTTCCTTTGATTCCTTGCTCCAATTGGACTTGAATTTAATTGGGTTGGCCTTCTTTGACTTCATCATGGCCCTTGTAAAATTAAAGTCCATTAGCTTTCTTTTTTGCACAAATCCACTTATTTAATTTCATTATCCTATAAAAGACAAATTCACGCATTAAAATTCAATTAAGCACAAAATTGATTATTCAGCATTATTCCAAAATCAACTATAAAATGCATGAATTAACTCAAAATAAGTATGATAATAATTTCTAATAATGATATAAATATGCAAAATTAAGCTATTATCACTAAACATACAAATTCAATTCCATATAATATCCACCTTCTCCATGTAAGCCCCACCAACAAAGCAACAGCAACACTAAATCTCGGCTTTGTTTGCTTGGATGGATGGAAAATTAGGAGATGATAGAAAAGTTAGAGGATTTAAAATATTTTTGTTTTCCACCATATGTGCTTGGTAGAGAGAATGGAAAAGTTGAAGCATGAAAAGTTAGAGGACTAAAATGAACAAAAGCAAAGTTTGAAGATTGAAATGAAGTTTGGTGAAACATAGAGGGTAGGTTTTGCATTTTAGCCTTAAAAATATTATGTCCAATGGAAAATTTTCCCTATCATATTGCCACTAATATTGGTTTCAGAGTTAGTATCGGTGAGTCTTTTTTTTTTGGTTGAGAAAGAGAGTTAGTGAGTCAGTTGAGAATATGGGTGGGTCGGCTTATTTGGGTTATTTACTCATATGTTTTCACAATAATTTTTTTTTAAAATTATTATAATTATTAAATTATAAAATACTCAAAAATATAGTTTGTAAAATACTATACTCATACATACGGGTATAATTTAGCATATATTGAAAATTTACTTTTCAAATATTCAGTATAAAAATACGAAAACAGAGAAAAAGTTAATCATGTATAATATGAAATACGAATATATTAAGTTTATCTTTTAAAAATAATGTAACAAAAATACAAAGACATTTACCATTTTTTTTTCAATAAAAAGAATAATCTTTATATCATTCCCTTATGTCTAGTTATGTGTGATTTAATTGAACATCCCAAACAGATTTTTTTTTAGAGTGGTACTAAAAATATAACAAATTTTATTATATAAATCTTACAAATGGATGTGTCATTCATAAAAGATAATACAAACACTTATATCATGTTGAAATAACATCAATTATATTCATTATCATCAGTTCGTAATTTTTGTAGTAATTTTAACATTTTTTATGAACTAAACAATGATTATTTAGGCGTTGGGAGCACAAGGAATAGACTTTAACATTTATATTGGCAACTTTTACTTTTCTTTTTGAGTTTACAATTTGAGAAGTACTACTTCTACTTCTACAATATTTTCACAACAATCCTAGGTGATAAGTTGTTACTAGTTTTAATTTGAACTTAACACTTAAATTTCTTTTTTGCTCATCAATGACAACCAATAACAACATGTCACTTAGAATTTGTTATGAAAATGTTGTAGACATAGCATTTCTCTTACAATTTTAGTAAGAGTAATATTATATCTGATAAGGATAATTCTAAAAGAATAATAAACTCTTTTATGTAAGATGAGGTCAACGATCCCAATGAACTCGTCTGCCTTACTTGTACATTCAAGGGCATAGACGACACCACCTCAAGGCCGACGACTCCTCGTTAAAATCACGACACCTATATGAGACGACCAGAACACCTAGACGGGATAGGAAGCTAACGGGGATAAGGAAACCTTTGACAGGTTTGACAAGGCCTTGCTTGGCCTCCACGCATGAGCATATAAGGAAACATCTTGCGCCTCACGGTTAACCCTAATTAAGAGGATTTCTACAAGGAAAGGATCCTGCAAGATGTGCGCATTAATGAGGATCTTCCCTACAAGGAAAGACCCTTTCCGCCAAGGAACAGATGTCAACTCTACGCTACTATAAAAATCCCAAAACCCTCACAAATCAAGGTACGCATAATTTACCCCAGCTCTGGCACTCTAGAGTTGTGAAAGTTCTCTAACTTGACCTTTAGAGGGTATTTGGTCGGTACCACACTGATACTCTCTACAAGGTCTTCTTTGTTTCTGTTTTACAGGAGTTGTCTCAAGCATATGAGGACTGTGCGACTTACTAATGATTTTTGGCATCATCAATTGGCGCTGTCTGTGGGAAATCGTTTGTAAGCCATACTACCACTTCCTAGACAAAGAGTTGCATGGTATTTACTCGCCCGATGGCAACCACCAACAATAATCAAAGAGACGAACCACGTACCATTGCCCTTGAAAGACAGGTTCAGACTCTCGCCGCAGCCATAGAACACCTCACCAAGCAAAACCATGACTTAGAGGAGAAACTGTGCCAAAAGAACGCAAGGCCTAACACTCAAGTGGAGGACCAAGAAGGTACAAGCTCTGAGAGGAGGGACCAAGAAGGGTCGGAGGGTAGCAACGCCCTAAGCAAACAAGAGCGATAGGACACGAGCCGTCCATTCGCCGTAGATACGACTCCACCACACATGGCCGCGGGGATGCAAATGATAAAGGAACGGATGGACTTCATGATGAACAACCTTAGAGGACGAGTGTCCAGTGACCTTGATAAGTTGGTCCATCGAATTGATTCACCATTCACTGCATCCATTACTTCGTTCCCCCTTTTACCGAGGTTCCGCATGCCACAGGTAGAAGCCTACGATGGATCTTAGGATCCCCTAAATCACCTGGAGTTTTTCAAGACCCTGATGCACCTGCAAGAAATGGCAGATGAGATCATGTGCTGGGCCTTCCCCATTACGCTAAAGGGCCCTGCAAGGGTTTGGTTCAGTAGGTTGACACCCAGCTCCATTAGTACCTTCAAAGAGTTGAGCGCCTAGTTTGTCTCGCACTTTATCGAAGGACATAGGTATAAGAAATTCACTGCATGCCTGATGAACATTAGGCAATGGGAGGATGAGACGTTGAGGTCTTACATAACCCGCTTTGACAAAGAGGCCCTCTCGATTAATGAAGCTGACGACAAGATACTCGTGGCTGAATTCACGAATGGGTTACGGAAGGGTAAGTTTTTGTTTTCTTTATACAAAAATGATCCAAAGACTATGTCAGATGTACTTTATAGGGCAACTAAGTATATGAACGCGGAAGACGCGCTGCTGGCCTGAGAAGAGAAGCCTAAGAAAAGGGAAAGATAAGAGGAGGCACGACATGACAGGGGACGAAAGACGACAAGGACTAGAGACCGACGAGAGGATAGACGCTCAAAACTCCCCACTGGGAGGTTCACAAGCTTCACCCTACTGACTGCCCGGTCAACCAAGTCCTGATGCAGATCAAGGACGAAGAAACCCTGACATTTCTCCACAAACTGAAGGGAGACCCCAATAAGAGGTCCAAAGACAAGTACTCCCGCTTTCACTGTGATCACAATCATGACACATCTAATTGCTACGACTTGAAGCAACAAATAGAGGCTCTTATCAGACAAGGAAAGTTGCAGAGGTCCATCTACAAGGAAAGAGCGGACCCACCAAAAGAGCAAGTTGCCCGACGAGAGAACGAGCGTCCTAGGCTACCCGTAGGAGACATAAGAATGATTGTGGGAGGCATTATGGCTTCTGCCTCATCCAAAAGGGCTCGTAAGACTTACCTAAGGATGGTTCAGAATGTTCAACTAATGGGTTTCGTCCTAAAGATGGCACGAATCAATAACCCCATCATTGAATTCTCAGAGGAAGATGCTCGACGTCTCCATCACTCGTATGAAGATGCACTCATCGTTAGCATACGGGTAGGAGACTACAACACACACCAGGTCCTGGTTGACAACGGAAACTCCGCTAACATCCTCTACTACCCGGCATTCCAGTAGATGAGGATTAATAGAGAATGGCTGGTTCCGACCAACGCCCTACTCGTTGGGTTTAGAGGGATAAAAGTATACCCCCTCAGCGTGGTCATATTGCCCGTAATGGTTGGTGATTATCCTCAGCAAATCACTAAGGATGTTACATTCCATGTTATCAATTGCTCATCCGCCTACAATGCAATCCTAGTACGACCTACCTTTAACTCGTGGAAGGCCGTAACTTCGACCTACCACCTGATGATCAAATTCCCCATTGAGTATAGAGTAGGAGAAGAACGTGGAGACCAAGTGGCTGCATGCAAGTGCTACATAGCAATGTTGGAGATGGACAATCATCTACAGACCATGAATATAGAAGAATAGCGAACGGTGGCAGAGCCCCTTGAAGGACTTGAAGAGATACTTCTTGACAACTCCAGACTAGAACGAATGACTAGGATCGGCACCTTCGCCAATCCGCTGGTCCGCCAAGCACTCACGACTTTTCTCAAAAAGAACCAAGATGTCTTTGCCTGGAGTCATGAAGACATGCCCGGGATCAACCCTTCAGTCATGGTGCACAGGTTGAATGTGTCGCCCACTTTTCCACCTATCCATCAGAAGAAGTGGGTGTTTGCCCAAGAATAAGACCGAGCTATAACGGAAGAAGTCTGCAAGCTGCAAGAGGCAAACTTCAACAGAGAATTTTACTACCCTGACTGGTTGGAGAATGTGGTGATAGTCAAGAAAGCCAACAGGAAGTGGAGGATGTGCATAGACTTTACAGACCTGAATAAAGCATGCCCCAAGGACAACTACCCCCTCCCACGAGTTGAAGTCCTAGTAGACTCTACAGCTCAACACCAGTTACTAAGCTTCATGGATGCTTTTTCTGGTTACAACCAGATCAAAATGGACGAAGTGGATCAAGAGAAGACTTCGTTCATCACTAGCCAAGGCCTCTTATACTATAAAGTGATATCGTTTGGCCTTAAAAATGTGAGCGCAACATATCAAAGGCTCATGAACAAGATGTTCGCACATTAGATTGGAAGAAATGTCGAAGTCTACATTGACGACATGCTGGTAAGAAGTCGAAGGGAGGATGATCATTTGGATGATCTCAGGGAAACCTTCGACACCCTTCACTCTTACAACATGAAGCTCAATTCCAGCAAGTGTGTATTCAAGGTGATGGCCAGAAAGTTTCTAGGGTTCATGGTGTCTCAAAGAGGTATCGACGTCAACCTAGACAAGATTTGGACCATAATAGAGATGGCACCACCAAGGAATGTGAAAGAAGTACAAAACCTTAACAGCAAGGTAGCCATGCTGAATAAGTTTGTGTCAAGGGAAACAAACAAGTGCCTACCTTTCTTCCACACGCTGAAGAAGTATTTTGAGTGGACAGCCGAGTGTCAACAAGCATTCGAGGATCTGAAGGCCTACCTGTCTTCTCCACCATTGCTAAGTCCCTCCAAACTAGGGGAAGAACTATTCTTCTACTTGGCTGTATCCCCAGCTGCTGTTAATGTGGCCTTGGTCAGAGAAGAAGACAAGGTGTAGAAGCCTATGTACTACACTAGCTGGGCACTCCGTGGTGTAGATGAGAGGTACCTACCGATGAAGAAGCTCGCCTTCGCTTTGGTTACAGCAACTCGCAAGCTCAAGCCATACTTCCAGGCCCACACGATAGTCGTCCTGATTGACAAGACCCTACGACAAGTAATGAGCAATCCTGAAGCCACCGAATGAATGGCACTTTGGGCAATAAAGTTGAGCAAATCCGACGCACAGTACCGACCGCATACTGCCATTAAGGGATAGGTAGTCGCTGACTTCATTGTGGAGTTCACTAACATGGAAGGCCAGGGGGCAGAAGAGTATCCTCAGTGGAGTATCCACACGGACGGATCATCCAATAAACAGGCTAGCAGAGTGGGTATTGTACTTCGTTCTCTAGAAAGGGATGAAATTAAATGCATGGTTCATCTTAACTTCC
Source organism: Quercus lobata (assembly GCF_001633185.2). NCBI lineage: Eukaryota > Viridiplantae > Streptophyta > Magnoliopsida > Fagales > Fagaceae > Quercus > Quercus lobata. The sequence continues at coordinate 33,003,324 of NC_044908.1, read as the reverse complement.
CGACGACCAACAATGAAGCAGAGTACGAAGCTCTAGTGGCATGATTAGATCTCACTAAAGCAGCAGGGGCCACAAGTGTGGTTATTCATTGCAACTCCCAAGTCGTCACAAATCAAGTAAATGGTGATTATGAATGTAAGGGTAAGAGGATGAAGAAGTACCTGGAGCAAGTAAAGAAAAGAGTGGATGACTTACAGGCTAAGATTGTTCAAATCCCAATAGGAGAGAACGAGCAAGTCGACCGTCTTACCAAGGCCGCGTCAGCGGAACACATGATCATCCCCAGGAAGGTACTTTCCTTTGTTCAACTTTCATCATTAATAAATGCCATTGATGTGCAGGAGATAAGTTCTGAAAGCAACTAGACACACCATTAGCCTCCTACTTGAAAAATGGCATACTATCTGACAGTAAGGAAGCCGTAAGGAAGCTAAAGGTCCGAGCAACACAATTCGTTCTAATAAAGGACATCTTGTACAAGAGAGGCTTCTCCCACCCGTTCCTAAGGTGTTTAAGCCCCGAAGAAGCGAACTATGTTATGAGAGAAGTCCATGAAGGAATTTACGGGAACCACTCAGGATCACAGTCTTTGGTGCACAAACTGATTAAAGCTGGATACTATTGGCTTACTATGCAAAAGGATGTCCAGGCTTATGTCAAAGCCTGCGAGAAATGTCAAAGGTTTAGCAGCGTCATCAGACAACCAACAGAAGAGCTCAACCCAATGACGGCCCCATGGCCTTTTGCTTAATGGGGATTGGACATCATGAGCCCATTCCCAATAGCAATGAGACAGTTGAAATTCCTAATAGTCGGCATAGACTACTTCACCAAATGGGTAAAAGTTGAAGCCTTGGCCACCATCACAAAGAAGAACGTGCAAAACTTCATTTGGAGGAACATCATTTGCAGATACGAGATCCCTAAAGTCTTGGTCTCATATAATGGGAAGCAGTTCAACAACGACTCTTTCAGGGACTTTTGCTCATAATTAGAAATCAAAAACCATTACTCTTCCCCCACCCACCCTTAGGCCAACGGACAAGTTGAGGTCACGAACCAATCCTTACTTAAAATCATCAAGACTTGGCTCGAAGGGGTAAAGGGTATATGGCTAGAAGAGTTGCCAAGCGTATTATGGGCATACAGGACAACAGCCAGAACACCTACAGGAGAGATGCCGTTTCGACTAGCATATGGAAGTGAGGCAGTTAACCCAATTGAGGTCAGACTCACAAGCTACAAGCTGGAAAATTATGATGAAAGAAGGAATGGCAAGGCCATGCGTCTACAGTTTGACCTAGTGGACGAAGTCAGGGCGATAGCTGAACAAAGACTAGCACGATACCAGGACCTCATGGCCAAACACTACAACTCCAGAGTCAGGCATATAGACTTCAATGTCAGAGACCTCGTCTTGAGGAAGGTGACGAGTGCTACTAGAGATCCTTCGTAGGGAAAGCTCGGTCCTAACTAGGAGGGACCCTACAGAATCACTTCATAGTAGAGAAAATGCACCTACCACCTGGAGACGCTAGACAAACAGAAGCTGCATCATCCATGGAACACCGAGCATCTTAGGAAATACTACCAGTAGATGACAGCATGAAGAGCTCCACTCCTCATTTCCAGTTTATTTCTTTTTAGTTAATTTTTATCTACAGTACTTTCTAAGCCCAAAGGGCAGGGTTTTGTTCTTTTTAAGAACATTTTTTTACTTATACACGCATCTATCATAATAAGAGGAGTTATTCAGATATGACTTATGTATATGTACGCCTCTACGAAACTACATCTATGACTAAGGTCCACAAGTGGACGAGCTCATCCTATGGGGATGCCTTAAAATTATCAAGTCCACGAGTGGACGAGTTTATTATTAAGTCCACAAGTGGACGAGTTTATTACAAAGTCCACAAATGGACTAATTCATCCCATGGGGATGCCTTGAAATTATCAAGTCCACAAATGAACAAGCTTATCCCATGGGGATGCCTTAAAATTATCAAGTCCACAAGTGGACGAATTTATTATTAAGACCACAAGTGGACAAGTTTATTATTAAATCCACAAGTGGACGAGTTTATTATTAGATCCTCAAATAGAACTAGTTCATTATCATGCCTAAGGGTGGATGAGTCCACCAAAGCAGACGGGTTTACCCTAGATATCCACCAAGTCGTTTGGGAGACAAGTACATTCTAACATGTGTACATAGAACCAGACGGACATACACATATCTCATAATAAAGATCAACACATGAGAAAAATATGCTAAAAGTGACAGATATAAAATAATAACAATATACCATAAATAAAGTAAAGTATTTACAAGCAAGGCCCAAAAATAGAAGGGCACTTAATATTGTCTAAAAATAGGACGAAATACATAAATTATTACTAAAAATAAAAAAAAGCTAAACTATAGGGTTCTGGACGTCTTGAACTAGAGGATTCTCGTCATCTTTAGAAGGAGGATTTTGGGCGTCCTGAGTAGAAAGGTTTTCAGCGTCATGAGGAGGATCTTCAATAGATGGGATCAAAGGAGTGATGGGCTTATCCACAGCAGGTTGAGCAAGAATTACACCATCATTTTTTGGATCCCCCTCTGACTGAGTAGAGTCGTCAGTCTCCTCATTGAATGTGTCGCCACCCATAGGGGTTGACGGCAGGTGGGCGTCCATGGTGACCTTGGATAGATCCAAGTGTGGGTAGACAGACTTGACCTATTTCAAGCAATCCTCAAACCCATCACTATAGTAGACGGCACAAGCATCAATAAAAGGTTGTGAAGCCTTGAAGTCCGTTACGACATCAGCCCTGGCCATCTCCACCTGCCCGCAGAGAACCGTCAACTCCTTTTCCAAGGTCGCCTTGGCCTCTTACTCCTTTTCCTGCTGACAGATCTCCTCCTTCAACTTCTCATTCAACTCTGTCACCTCCTTGTTAAGTGTACGGAGGGCCTCCTTGTATTGATCTTGTTTGTTGGTCAAGGTTTCATTGCGCTTCCTAAGATGGCTAATCACCCCCTCAACGACACACCTATGTTGGAGTGCCTTCATGCACACTAGCGCCTGAAAATGAATTACAACCGTCAATTGATGAATAAACAACAAAATAAAAGAGTCTGGGAAAAGAACATACCCTAAAGAGGTAAAAAAAACCCGACGCCCCCAAATCCTCTGTCTCCTGCTTGGCATAGGGGTCCAATTCTGTCTCCTTGATGATTGACTTAACCATCTCGACGGCATACCCCTTATGCGTAAGGAGACGACGAGTTCCCTAGGTGATAGGGCCCATCACCGTCATTAAGTCTTTGCTAGCTCCATGACTTGGCTTCGGGGGTGACAGTGTTTTGGGCTGTTTGTAGCCAGGAGTGACCGTTCCTTTTGTAAGGGGACGATCATCCTTCCCTTCAACTTTTCTCTTGGGCACCCCCTTCCCGACGACCTTAAGGGCAGACAAGGACGCTCCCTCCTTCTTCTCTTTTTTATGCACCGCGGCTGACGCCCTCACCAATGCTCTCTGTCTGGCTACCTCCATTTCTGTTAAGGAAAAAGGACAGGAGTTAAACACAAGGACAACAAGGAAACGATGGAAAGAAATAAGTAAAGAAGGAAGGACTTATGTCGACAAGAGTAACTATTCAATCTACTTGCCAGAGGCGTAAGCTTTGGACCACCACAATAAGTGTGCAGCATATCAAGAGTGATCAGGTCCCTGCACTTCTGTTCCTTGAATGGAATCTCAAGAACCCGACGAATAAAAGCCTCCTGCTGGTCAATTATGCGCGGATGAACACTAGCTAAAAAAGAGGAATGACGACGTTAAATACTTAACAAATAAACAGAGAAAGAAGTAAAAGAAAAAACTAACGGTGCTAAACTTGAGTCTTTGACAATACCCCAAGTATTGCCGAAGCCATGAGGCATTGTAACCCATCCCTTTAGACGGCATACCCAATCCGTCCCCTAAACAAAGAAATATCTGTCTTTCTAATTTCTATTGGATTCAGGCATATTCGACACAAGCCTAAGCTCTTTTTTTTGCGCAGTAAAGTGGTATATCCCTTGAGACGAGACGATGTGCTGGGGTCTATAGCACCAAAAGAATTTGTCCAGTGAAAGCTGATGGTTCCCACCACTAAGACGACCCCATATGATCTCAGCTCCAATGAATATCCTCCAATTATTGGAAGCAACCTGGCTGACAGATAGTCCAAGAAAATTGGCCAACTAACGGTGCAATGCCGTCAGTGGCAACCTCAGTCCTGCCGCGAACATGGCATTGTACATGTCAACATCTGTGATCTTCCCCGAATAGCCTCTCTCAAACTTCCCAGGGAGACGGATTGGGATATGGTTAGGAATTTGATAACGGTTCCATAAATTCTTAAAGATGTTGACCGTTATCACCAGCTTAAAGTCATTGACAGTCCACATTTTAGGGAGAATAAATGGACGAGTGTGGCCATCCCTAGGGCTTCCTGAACTTCCTCCTTTAAAGGCTCTCCCGTCAACTTCACCCTCATCCCCGTCATCCTCTCCCCTGTTTTCTTCATGCTCTCTTCCCTTATCACCCTCATCCTCATCCTCTTCTCTCTCTTCTTCTTCACCTTCCCCTCCATCATAACTTTCCACTTCATCGTTAGGAGAATGGGTGGATGTTTCCCTTTCTAACAACCAGGAAAAGCCCTCCTTGGGCTTATGACCTTATTGGAAGACCTCGTCATAGCCCGTTCCCTCATGAACTGATGACTGTTCACTCATCACTTCTCTAGGCATCTATTCACCTACAAGTGATGGAGTAATCTAAGAACCTATTTGATGGGTCTTTATAGAAGCACTGACTAAACTACAAGAGCCAAAGTATAAAGAAGAAAGAAAACGAAGGGAAAAGAGAACTTACAGGATAAAGTGACGACTCTGGAGATGATGGGATCCATAAGTTGATGGCGACAAAGTGACGGATAACAACTCTCTTTCTCTTAAGGTTTGCAAGGATGAAATAAGGAGAAATGTGAGGAAGAGGTGAGATATTTATAGGACGAAAATACATGGGAAACAAAGTGACGTTTTTATTCAGAAATGAGGCTAACCAACCTGTGCCATGTGTCCTATGCATTAAATGATGGCTGCTCGAGGAACCATTAATGAACACACCTCTTCCTGAACAAAGAGAAAAGCTACAAATCAAACTCCATAACCTATCAGCTAGAGTCGACGTAGCTATAGAGTAAGGGGCAGCTGATAAGGATAATTCTAAAAGGATGATAAATTCGTTTATGTAAAATGAGGCCGACGATCCCAATGAACTCGTCAGCCTTACTTATACATTCAGGGGCATAGACGACACCACCTCAAGGCCGATGACTCCACCTTAAAATCACGACAACCGTATGAGACAACTAGAATGCCTAGATAGGATAGGAAACTAATGGAAAGAAGCTGACGGGGATAAGGAAACCTTTAATGGGTCTGACAAGGCCTTGCTTGGCCTCCACGCATAAGCATATAAGAAAACATCTTGCACCCCACAGTTAACCCTAATTAAGAGGATTTCTACAAGGAAAGGATCCTGCAAGATGCACGCATTAATGAGGATCTTCCGTACAAGGAAAGACCCTCTCCGCCAAGGAATGGATGTCAACTCTACACTACTATAAAAACCCCAAAACCCCCACAAATCAAGGTACGCATAATTTACCCCAGCTCTGGCACTCTAGAGTTGTGAAAGTTCTCTAACTTGACCTTTGGAGAGTATTTGGCTAGTACCACACCCGTACTCTCTACAAGGTTTTCTTTGTTTCTGTTTCGTAAGAGTTGTCTCGAGCACGTGAGGACTGTGCGACTTACTAACGATTTTTGGCATCATCAATATCTACAATATTTTCACAACAAATTTTATGTGGCAAGTTGTTATTGGTTATAATTTGGGTCATCTACTAACATAACAACAGTCAATAGTCAATAGAGGAATACGTTTCCTTTTTCTTTTTTTAATAATATTTTTATTAGATACGTGTTTGACGTCAATGCCAAGTTGCCAACAGAGGAATACGTTTGCATATGGACTTATGGTTTGAAAATCATGCGTATAACTGCATACATTTGACAATAGTTCGGGAGATAGAAGTTTTTTTTTTTTTTTTTTTTTTTTTGGGTAAACAGAGGGAATAATTATATTAAGGTTAAAATTTAAAACTGACCCTCTAAGTTTCACCTTTTATCATTTCAGTCCTCTAAGTTTTAGTTTTGTCATTTTAGTCCTCTAAGTTTCAATTTTTGTCAATCCAGTATTCCATTAGATTTCAGTTAAGTAGTGCCGTTAAATAAAGCCAAAACGACACCGTTTGGGCTCTCTCCCTCTATTTTTTTATTATTTAAATTTCGCAATTAAAACAAAATCAGAAAATGTTATTAAAAAAAAAAAAAGAAACATGCCCAAACCCGATGAATCTGTATGCCAAACTGAGAAAATCGAGGGAAAAAGGGAAAGGGAAAAAGAGAAAAGAGAGTTAGGGATTGGTAGGGGAGGAGACCGAGATTGATAATCAGCTCGTTAATATCACGAGTTTGATTGACGGCGACGATTCATTAAAGAGCGAGGAGGACTGGTTTGCTTCGGCAGAGAAGGTGATTTTATGATGGGATCCGAGTTTGGAAGGTTCGAGAAGGTCATTGAATTGGGAGGACTCGGGTGACGAGGCCGATGAGTATTTGTCGACGATTGATGAGATTTTGAATCTAATGGACGAGTTATCGGTTTGGTCCGATTCCGAGTTATTGGCTTGAGGATGAGTTTTCTGTCTCGATCTATCTTTCTCCCACGATCCGATCTTGCAGTCTCTCTCTTTCCCCCTTTTTCTTTCTCCCCATAATTCTCAGTTAATCGGGTGGATCTAGGGTATCAATCAGTTTTGATTTTTCAGGGGCTGAAATTTTTTTTTTTTTTTTTTTAATAACAGTTTTTTTTTCTTATGGTTTTAATAACACGGTTTTGATTTTGTCTTAATTAAAAAAAAATACTTGGTGTAGTTTTGACTTACATAACATCACAATTTAACTGAACTTTAACAGAATACTGGATTGAAAAAAAATTAAGACTTAAAGGACTAAAATGATAAAACTGAAACTTAAAGGACTGAAATGATAAAAGGTGAAACTTAAAGAGTCAATTTTGAATTTTAGCCTTATATTAATAAGGGTCTGTTTAGGATTCGTTTATTTTGCTGAAACTGAAAACTTTTTGCTGAAAATAATGTAATTAAAGGTAAAAGTTAACTGAAATAATACAGTGCAACCCATGAATAGTGCCACAAAGTGTAGTGAGACCCATAAATAGTAGTAAAAATAAGCTGAATAGTAAAATAAGTTGGCTTTTTAATCTGTAGCCAAACGCACACTAAGTATTAGTTACAACCCAAGTGGTTTGGTTATACAAAACAGCATTAGCATCATTAGATAAAGCCTCCAAAATACCAAAAGGAGGGGTTACATAATAAACAAAAGGATCAGACTGTCTATGACCTAGTTTAGCAAGGAAGTCAGCAACTTTGTTGGTCTCCCTATAGCAGTGTTGCAGATGGACCTCCTGGAAAGCTTGGAGAATGTTCCTGCAATAATCCACAATGGGTTGGGTTAGCTGATTGGTGGCTTTTGCGTTAGATAGGAGGTTAATAACTTCTAGAGCATCCATATTTATAATGAGTTTTTCTTCAACATGAATGTTTCTAGCCATAATAAGGTCATCCCTTAAGGCCCAGAGTTCAGCTAGAAGGCAGTTAGAAGTGCCAATTTTTCTGGAGAAGCCTTTCACCCATGAACCATTTGAGTCTCTAAGAAGACCTCCTCCACTCGCATAGTTTGAAGACGACAAAACAGAGGCATCCATATTGAGCTTGTGCCGAAGTTATTTTTTAATGGTCACGAATTTCCCTTAAGCGTATTTACCAACTGCTAATTTTTTAATGTAATATTCTAATATAATAATAATTCCTATAGTTCTATCACTTCAATTAGCAGTTAGTTAGTTACACATATTTACACTTTAGTTAATTAGTTGAGATTATGATCAATTTTTGAGAAGAAGATTAGGATGAGTTAGTTACACATATATAGCTCATTTAACAGATAACTTAATTCTTAAAGTATATGTTTAATTAAGAAGCCAATTATTTTAGGCTATGTGAGCTAATGACATTAGAGCTAATCTTCTATACTATTAATAACATTCATGTTTGGTTTTCAACATTTTGCGTACTAAAATACTCTCACACAAATTCTTAAACTCTCTAAAATACCCATATTTTTTAGTTAAATAATTTTAAATTAAAAAACACAAACAAGTTAAAAGAGTAATTTATTTTTCCAAAGTTTTAGACTTTTTACTTTATCTTCTCCATTCAATCTAAAACTTAGGACACTATCACTATCTCATTTTTAAACATTATTCCATGTTATCTTACCTCTCTTTTTTTTTTTTTTTAAATATGGTTATTTATATATCACTTTTAAACATTATAACACTAAACCAAAAAAACAAATAAATAAAAAAGAGCACCATGCACGCACAAAGCGCATGTGATGGGTCTAATATCCTATAAATACATGATTGTAATTCAACATTAGATATTGAAAAATAAATCAATTCATTACTTGGTACGTATTCTCTCTCTTACTATTTTTTATTTATTTTTTTTTTTTTATGGAAGGTAACTATTTCGAATTAAATCAATTCCCCTACAATTCTTATCCATCTCCATTAGAAGCCATAAGGTTCCTAACAAAAATTAAAAAATACATAAATTCAGTAAAAGTAAAAAATTCTCAACAAGGAATAACAAAATATCTTTATTCATTGAAAAAAAAAAAAAACACTTGTGACTAAGACATTAGGTATTTTTCCATCAAACTGACCATTTCATTTTTTTATTTTTTTATTTTATTATACATGGAACCTCACTACAGTAAGGACCTTTAGACCTACTCCTGAGCAGTAAACTAAGGATACACGATTCCACCCACCACAAATTAGTGGCAGTTCTAGGAATTTTTTTTTAGAGGGGTTACTAAAAGAAACTTAAATTATACAAAATCTAATAAAAAAGATAACTAGAATATATCAGCGTCACAAAAAAGAAGAAGCAAAGACATAAAGTATTACAATTTCTTTGCACTAACAAAGAGAAAAAGATTCATAAGAAATAAAGTGGAAATTGAAAATGTTAATATGAGAATAATAAAGTGAGAGATAGTCTGAAATGATAATAGGGAAGAGAAAAATTGAGAGAGAGAGAGAGAGAGAGAGAGAGAGATGATATTTCCTATAACTGCAAGCCAAATTGCTTAGGAGAGAAAAATTGGTGTAACTACATAGGTAAGGAAAGCATAATTATTGGCACCGCCAAAGAAAACTCACAATCACAGTATTTTTCTTAAAACTGTTTTTTAAGGAAAATTAAAATTAAAAATTATTTTTAAAAATGGGTTGAACAAGTTACAAATTTAAATGATTAGAGACTTTTATTATTATTATTATTATTATTATTATTATTATTTGAATAGGCTTTTTGTGAATAATTTGTTTACTTATTGTTTGGTCTAGTCTTGTTTTTGTTTGGGTTATTTTTGTTATTATTTGGGATTTTTTTTTCTTTTTTTGTTGTTGTTATTTAAGCTTTTTTTTTTTTTTTTAATTTGGTTTAAGGGGTTAAGAATTATGTTTGGGACCAGAATTGTTTTTGGAATAATGTTATATCCACTATATTTTTACAACAAATCTTATGTAACAAGCTATTAGTAAGGGTGATCACAAAACATATAATTTCAAACTAATTTTTTTTTCACAAGTCTAATTTTTTTTGGCAAGTCAGGGTGATCTTGGGACCACCCTCACTATAAGTGGAGACGGCATTGCCACAATCATGTATTAATCCAAAACAACTTCTAGTGAGAATCAAACCAAAATGTTTAGGTCTACGACTCATCCTAAACCTCAAATCATCTATTTCATTTGAAATTAAGAGAATCTTAATCCCTATAGATTTATGATAAGTTAATAGAGGTAAAAAAAAAAAAAAAAAAAAAAAAAAAAAAAAAAAAAAAAGAGAGAGAGAGAGATGGGAATCAATTGTTGAACAGTCTTGAGGTTTTCTAAACAAAGATGAAAGGAGACTAGAGACCTTTCCCTTTGCAATCATTTAAAAAAAATATTAAATACTTTAATTGACAAAATTAAAAACCATGGACATCATTTTTTTTTTTCTTGTTGAAAGAGTTTCAACCTGTCTTTTTTTTTTTTTTTTTTTTTGAATTTATCAGTTGAACTAACTGGAATCCACACTAAGAACTTCATTTGAAACATAGGTATAAATGTTTTTAATTTTTTAATTTCCTCCCCTTCTGATTTTTAAAAAGCGAAACCCATGGGGGACCTAGTTTAATAAGTGAAGTTAGAAAAAATTGCGAACTAACACCAATCCCCAAACATTTTCATTAGTTAGCAAAGTTTCTAAACCATTTAGGAAACTAACATCTCGAGTGTAAGAAACTCAATTTTGCTCTTAGAACTCAAGCCTAAGAGACTCAATTTCCTTATTCATGATGTAGATGCAAGCAACAACACAAGAGTGAAGAAGAAGAATTTGACTGATGTACTCGAGCAAAGTTGATCTTCCTCTCCGCTCCAACCATGCATGGCTATATTTCTTTGCCTTTGCTTGTTGGATTTCTTTGTCTTTGCTTGTTGGGTTTCTTTGCTCTTCGTGCTGGGTTTCTCTGTCTTTGCTTTGGGTTTCTTTGCTTTTTCTTTGGTTGTTTTGAGAAGAGAAAGTGCTTTGATCTCTTTTGTTTTTCTTTGGTTGTTCTGAGAAGAGAAAGAGACTAGAAGAATTGGTAGTTTTGAGAAGAGGAAGAGTCTAGAAGAAGAGACTTGCGTTTTTTTCTTTTGTGGAACTCGAGTCTTTTCCATGTAGATTTTTATGGAAATCAAGTCTTTGATACTCAAGTTGCTACAGTGAAATCGAGTCTTTCAGACTCGAGATGTTAGTTTCCTAAATAGTTTGAAATTGATGCTAGTTAACAAAATTGTTTGAAAATGAGTGTTATTTTGAAAAAAAAAAAATCCAGAGAAGTTCAAATAACTGTTCCTTAATAAAAAACGATGCTTACAAAAATTGTACATAATAACTAAAATAAGAAGACTATGATTGTCAGACTAGCAATAGACATTTACATAGAGTGAGACTAGACATGAGTATATAAGTATCCTATTACCCTGCCAGTTTATGAGCATTGAGACAAATTCAATCTGACATTGAATTATCCTGTAAGTTCATTGATTGAAACTGAAGGTTGATTTGATTTTCATGAGACAGCACGGATTGCATATGAGGCGCAGGAAACTGTCCTTGCTGCAGTGCAGGCTTCTTAGGCCGATTTGTGTTTATAAAATTTACTATCTGCACCTCATATGACCCCAACTTGTCCTTGAAACCAGGTGGTATATTACTTTTGGAAACCTGTAAGAATGTTATAATACGCTCCAACATAGTCTTAAATACTTTCATCTTCTCAAGCTGATCTGACTTTGATTGTTGTGGAAGAGAATCATGCTGGAGAACAAAAAGAATATAAAACATTATAAGAACAAGAATTCTAGTGAAGGACAAAGATCAAGTTATTTTTAATTTGTTCCTAAATGGTAAAGAGCGGGGCGTTTCTAACCACAGGTGTATTAACAGCCCCATGAGGACAGCTGCCACTAATTTCAATCACAGATCCATCTCTCCAGAAGGATGCCATTAACACCATAACTATGATGTGAAAGGCTGAATAATGAGTAAACTTATTCGATGAATTGCACAAGGGATTTTTGAAGCACAACATACCTGCTGCAATTTAGCATCAATTTTCTGGTGCATTTCATTTATTTCAGGAAAGTACAAGTCCTTCATGGATTTGATCTGCAAAAATAAATTAGCAAGAAAGATTATCAAACTCTTCATTTCTTCAGGAGCCTTTGTTTATTTCCTCATTATCCGTGCACTAATGCAGGTTTCCCCCTGGGGAAAGGTTATACATATCCATTAAAGCATGAGTTTGTATATGGTTTCATAAATGCAACCGTCACTAAGTTTCAGTTAATGTCTCAACCAGTGAATTTTATAAAAATATAAATATTAAGCTCACTGTAATGCCCAAATATATTCCAGATGAAATTTAATAGAGAAATGAAGAAAAAAAAGGGAGAACAAAAGGAGTCTTAAATTGATAACATCCATCCATCATCTACAAATACTATTCTCTCTTGATCGCAGCAACGCCTGCCAAACCTTGGTTATATTTCATATCAAGTCACAATCTACTTTACCAAGCTTTGCAGCACCAAGTTACTTCCATCAATCCTTTCATAATTTGGTCCTTTGTCACACAGATATTAAAACTCAAGTGCAGCACGCCACATAAAAACATCCTAAAGTGAAAAGTTTAGTACTCCACAAAATGATTTATTTTTGGGGGGAGTTATATATTTAACACTAGACAACAAGTCATACCCAACTCAGATATACCCATCCAAGTATCATCATGAAGTAATACTGACACCAAGGGGGCATTTGGAAAATCATAGAAATGAGCCAACAGGTATTAAATTTTGTGTTTGTCCAATTTTGTAAAACATAGAACTGTTTCTTAATTGGTCATTTTCATTCCCAAAATTGTTGTTAATGGTTTCTTAAAGGGGTCAGATTGTGATTTTGAATAATTTTTTTAAACAAACGAATAATAGCAGAACTAGTTCAAAGCTGAACTTTTTATTTGATATTTAGGTCAAAACTAAATTGAACTAATTCTATGGTAAGCACCCCCATATGAGCAGAATAAGATTCATCACACAAAGAACAAACAAGAACAACATAAGAGAATCTCTTGGAAAAAATGGAAATCAGTCACTAACATTCATTATTGGAGAAAACTATGGCAGGATAGTTACACACTGTGATTTGTGATGTTCATATTGACACCTAACAAGACTGTTGCATATGTGCAATACTATTATCATCACTAATGCATCATAATAGTGTCAGATTTATGAGTATCTAGATTCTAGACTCTTTTATTGTCATTTTCTTTTTTGGGTAAAGTATCATTCATAGAACCTTTTTTAGGATAGTAAAAATTCATATAAGCTTCAATAATGTCTCAGCTTGAAAATAATTTATTCTTTTCCTTGAATAGAATTCCAAGTTCAAATTCCCTATTAATAAGATAATCATTCACATCCTATTGAGTTAGGGAGCTTTGCTCTTTATTCCATGTCAATATCATTCACTGAAATTCAACAACCCCACACCAACCACCCCCCCCCCCCCCAAAAAAAAAAAACAATACCTTTGAGAATCTGTCATACCTGAACTTCATCCAATTATAAAACTACAAGTCATGACATATTACCCTTTGATAGATCTCCTCTTGCCAATCAGCCCCATTTGCATGTCCTGTCTGAGACTGCATTTGAGCAAGTTGAGATTGTGGCTGTTGCATGGATTGCATATGAGGCGCAGGAAACTGTCCTTGCTGCAGTGCAGGCTTCTTAGGCCGATTTGTGTTTATAAAATTTGCAATCTGCTCCTCATATGACCCCAAATTGTCCTTGTAACCAGGTGGTATATTACTTTTGGAAACCTGTAAGAATGTTATAATACGCTCCAACATAGTCTTAAATACTTTCAACTTCTCAAGCTGATCTGACTTTGATTGTTGTGGAAGAGAATCATGCTGGAGAGCAAAAAGAATAAAAAACATTATAAGAACAAGAATTCTAGTGAAGGACAAAGATCAAGTTACAAAACATAATCAAGTTATTTTTAATTTGTTCCTAAATGGTAAAGAGCAGGGCGTTTCTAAGCACGGGTGTATTAACAGCCTCATGAGGACAGCTGCCACTAATTTCAATCACAGATCCATCTCTCCAGAAGGATGCCATTAACACCATAACTATGATGTGAAAGGCTGAATAATGAGTAAACTTATTCGATGAATTGCACAAGGGATTTTTGAAGCACAACATACCTGCTGCAATTTAGCAACAATTTTCTGGTGCATTTCATTTATTTCAGGAAAGTAAAAGTCCTTCATGGATTTGATCTGCAAAAATAAATTAGCAAGAAAGATTATCAAACTCTTCATTTCTTCAGGAGCCTTTGTTTATTTCCTCATTAATGCAGGTTTCCCCCTGGGGAAAGGTTATACATATCCATTAAAGCATGAGTTTGTATATGGTTTCATAAATGCAACCATCACTAATTTTCAGTTAATGTCTCAACCAGTGAATTTTATAAAAGCATAAATATTAAGCTCGCTGTAATGCCCAAATATATTCCAGATGAAATTTAATAGAGAAATGAAGAAAAAAAAGGGAGAACAAAAGGAGTCTTAAATTGATAACATCCATCCATCATCTACAAATACTATTCTCTCTTGATCGCAGCAACGCCTGCCAAACCTTGGTTATATTTCATATCAAGTCACAATCTACTTTACCAAGCTTTGCAGCAACAAGTTACTTCCATCAATCCTTTCATAATTTGGTCCTTTGTCACACAGATATTAAAACTCAAGTGCAGCACGCCACATAAAAACATCCTAAAGTGAAAAGTTTAGTACTCCACAAAATGATTTATTTTTGGGGCGAGTTATATATTTAACACTAGACATCAAGTCATACCCATCTCAGATATCCCCATCCAAGTATCATCATGAAGTAATACTGACACCAAGGGGGCATTTGGAAAACCATAGAAATGAGCCAACAGGTATTAAATTTTGTGTTTGTCCAATTTTGTAAAACATAGAATTGTTTCTTAATTGGTCATTTTCATTCCCATAATTGTTGTTAATGGTTTCTTAAAGGGATCAGATTGTGATTTTGAATAATTTTTTGAAACAAATGAATAATAGCAGAACTAGTTCAAAGCTGAACTTTTTATTTGATATTTAGTTCAAAACTAAACTGAACTAGTTCTATGGTATGCACCCCCATATGAGCAGAATAAGATTCATCACACAAAGAACAAACAAGAACAACATAAGAGAATCTCTTGGAAAAAATGGAAATCAGTCACTAACATTCATTATTGGAGAAAACTATGGCAGGATAGTTAAACACTGTGATTTGTGATGTTCATATTGACACTTAACAAGACTGTTGCATGTGTGCAATACTATTATCATCACTAATGCATCATAATAGCATCAGATATATGAGTATCCAGATTCTAGACTCTTTTATTGTCATTTTCTTTTTTGGGTAAAGTATCATTCATAGAACCTTTTTTAGGATAGTAAAAATTCATATAAGCTTCAATAATGTCTCAGCTTGAAAATAATTTATTCTTTCCCTTGAATAGAATTCCAAGTTCAAATTCCCTATTAATAAGATAATTATTCACATCCTATTGAGTTAGGGAGCTTTGCTCTTTATTCCATGTCAATATCATTCACTGAAATTCAACAACCTCACACCACCCCCACCCCCCTCCCCCCAAAAAAAAAAAAAAAAAAAAACAACAACAACAACAACAATACCTTTGAGAATCTGTCATACCTGAACTTCATCCAATTATAAAACTACAAGTCATGACATATTACCCTTTGATAGATCTCCTCTTGCCAATCAGCCCCATTTGCATGTCCTGTCTGAGACTGCATTTGAGCAAGTTGAGATTGTGACAGTTGCATGGGTTGCATATGAGGCGCAGGAAATTGTCCTTGCTGCAGTGCAGGCTTCTTAGGCCAATTTGTGTTTATAAAATTTACTATCTGCACCTCATATGACCCCAACTTGTCCTTGAAACCAGGTGGTATATTACTTTTGGAAACCTGTAAGAATGTTATAATACGCTCCAACATAGTCTTAAATACTTTCAACTTCTCAAGCTGATCTGACTTTGATTGTTGTGGAAGAGAATCATGCTGGGGAGCAAAAAGAATAAAAAACATTATAAGAACAAGAATTCTAGTGAAGGACAAAGATCAAGTTACAAAACATAATCAAGTTATTTTTAATTTGTTCCTAAATGGTAAAGAGCAGGGCGTTTCTAAGCACGGGTGTATTAACAGCCCCATGAGGACAGCTGCCACTAATTTCAATCACAGATCCATCTCTCCAGAAGGATGCCATTAACACCATAACTATGATGTGAAAGGCTGAATAATGAGTAAACTTATTCGATGAATTGCAAAAGGGATTTTTGAAGCACAACATACCTGCTGCAATTTAGCAACAATTTTCTGGTGCATTTCATTTATTTTAGGCAAGTACAAGTCCTTCATGGATTTGATCTGCAAAAAGAAATTAGCAAGAAAGATTATCAAACTTCATTTCTTCAGGAGCCTTTGTTTATTTCCTCATTATCCGTGCACTAATGCAGCTTTACCCTTGGGGAAAGGTTATACATATCCATTAAAGCATTAGTTTGTATATGGTTTTACACAAGCTTCAGTTAATGTTTCAACCAGTGGATTTTATAACAATACAGACATGAAGCTGTCATTGTAATGTACAAACATATTCCAGATGAAATTTAATAAAGAAAAGAAAAAAAGGGGGGGAGAACAAAAGGAGTCTTAAATTGATAACATCCATCCATCATCCACAAGTACTATTCACTCTTAATTTCAGGAGACAAACATGCCTATGTTTACTGATCCTAAATCATGTTCAGCTGCACTACAATAATCATCTTTTTTCTTTGACCTCATGTACGATGTTTTTCTTAAAATATTTCTATTTAATGAACTTCGATATGAAAAAATAAAAAAAATAAATACACATGTCCACTCATGCACTAAACAGAATTCCTGGTTCTTCTTCTCTATGCTGATGCACCACACATCTTTCTTGATAGGTAAACCAGGCAGCCTAGTTGATGGATAAGACTCACTACATTTGACCTAGATTTCATCTTCATGAATTCCTTTTTATTTCAACTCAAGAATCAAGATATGGGTGGTTCCCCTTTTACTTTATGTTGACCATCTTTCCTAATATGAACTTCACCAGACTAACTTGCTAGATAAACCATATTACAATTAATTTAATACTAATTTTCTACAAATTACTCTCAAGCCTCGCTTTTATATTATTTTTGGCTCAGGATAATGGCTGTAGATATTTTTCCTATAATCTATTAAACAACTCATGCGAAACATTTTTTTTTTTTTTAATTTATAAATCTTAGCACCCAAAAGCAACTTTTATATCATTGCCTAACCCCCACTCTGACCATATTCTCTCCAATGCACAAAAATCACTATTTGTCAAATCAAGTAAGTAGTTAAATAACTCAATCTGCTACAAACCTAAAAAAATTATGAATTAAAAATATCATCTCACGATTAAAATACAGACTCTCCCCCCTATATATATATATATATATATATATATATATAAAGGCTGTGCAACCCATGTACAAAATGTTCAGCCAGCAGCATAAGGGCCTCCAAAAAGTTGAAATTCAGAATATAAATAATCAATCTAGGAGATGAAGATAGCCATGAAATGAACTCAAAAGAAACCCATCCCTTTTGTAAAGAGGAAATTTTAATCTCTCAAGCACTGTAGCATATCTTTTCTGCAAAACACCAAATTGAACAAGATGATTTAGATTTTTTTTCCTGCCTAAAACTACTAAGACTAGGTTTCAAATACACAATAAACAACTATTAAAAACACTTCCTTATCAAGTCTTCATAGGTTCAGTCACCCATTAAAGTTATACTTACAAAAATATATATGACCAGCAATGCCCTACAGTACCAAATGTTGGGCTATAAAGAGGCAACAGATCTATTAAATGACTGAAGCTGAAATGAGAATGTTAGGATGGATAAGTGAAAATACAAGGAAAGATAGGGTATGAAATGAGGAAATTCACTTAAAAATAGGGGTAACCTCTGTTGATTAAAAGATTAGAGAAAGTCGCTTGAGATGGTTTAGTCATATTCAGAGGAGAGTGATTAATGCACTAGTAAGAAAGAATGAGTTGATCCAAGTTGAGGGAACAAATGAAGGTAGAGGAAGAGCAATCATTAGTAGAAGTAATAAAAAATAATATGTAAATTAGAGAAATAGCAGAGAGAATGACTTCAAATAGAATAGAATGGGAAAAAAAATGCATGTGGTCGACCCTAATTAATTTTTCAAGGATCTATAGTCCCCCCAAAAGTTTGGGACTAAAGCTTTGTTGTTGTTATATCGAGTTAGGCACACACCAGACAACTAGTAGTAGTACCCAATGCAGATATCCCCATCTAGGTATCATCATGAAGAATAAAACCATAGAAGTGGGCTAACAAGTACTAAGTTTTTGTTTTCCCACTTTGTAAAATATAGAAGTGGTTCTTAATTGGTCATTTTTATTTCCAATAATAGTGTTAATGGTTTCTATAAAAGGATTAAAATGTGATTATGAATCATTTAAACAAACTAATAAAAACAAAAACTTCATTTTTGAAGTAGTTTTTATTTTGGATTTAGGTCAAAACTAAATTGAACTAGTTCTATGGTCTGCCAAGCACCACCAAATGTGCAACATAAAATTCATGATATGAAGAACAAACAAGCATAGCATATTAGCATAAGAGAATCTCTTGAAGAAAATGGAAATCAGTCACTAAAGTTCCATATTGGAGAAAAATATAGAAGAATAGTCATACACTATGATTTATTATGAAGGATTGATCTTGAGATATTATAGAGGAATTTTTTAAGAAAACTCCCTCAACCACTAAAATACTCAAAGTAATTGTGCTAAACTTAGTTTACTAAATATATATTTTTCTAGTAGTCTAGCAAATTTGAATTAACCATTTGACATTTTTTTTATTAAAGATAAAAATAAAAAACTATTTAAAGCCTTAATAAAAAATTTAAAAAAATTAAATAGGTTTTCATCAACAAAACAAAAAATTAAATAGATTTGATTGAAAAAAATTTGTAATTAAGTATTAAATTTTTTTAATTCTTTCCTTTAAAAAAATAGATTGATTATTCCCTTATAAAAAATTGATTCTTTCCTTATAAAAATAATAAAATAATATGCTAACACAAGCCCATGGGTAGTCCATTAGGCCCAACCCGATAGCCCAGCTTGCTAAAGACAAAATGGGCATTGCCCATGGGCAGGGTCATGGGCTGAGGTTTTCACTTTCGGCCTAGCCCGACCCGACCCGTTAATTAGTTAATAGTTCATTATGCCCAGCCCGTTGTGCCCATGGGCCAAGTAAAAATTGGCTAGGCTGGCTTGACCCAGCCCATTGACGACCCTTACCCTCATAAGATTGGCTTAGCTGATTGTGACAATATATATAATATAGTATTCTATTTTATCATCTAAGTTCCTATCTTAATGTAAGTTGCATATGGCAACACTATTATCATCAATAACGCATCATAATAATGTCAGATTTATGAGTATCTAGGCTCTTTTATCTTCACTTTCTTTTTCTTTTTTGAGAAAGTATCATTACGAGTACCCTTTCTAGGATTGTAATATTCATATAAGCTTCAATGATGTATTTGTTCGAAAATAATTTATTCTTTCTTTTAGAAAGAACAAGAAGTTCAAATTCTCTACTGCTAAGATAATTCTTCACATCCTATTGAGTTGGGAAGCTTTGCCCTTTATTCGATATCTACATCGTTCAAAATTGTTTTTTTTTTTTTTTTTTTTTTTTTTGGATAGGTAACATTGTTCAAAATTGTTATTTCTTGTTGGTCAGCAACTATTATTGCAATTAACCAAATTTCAACTCCACCAAAATTCAATAACCCCCATCCCCTCCAACTATTCCTTTGATGTCATACCTCAACTTCATCCAATTAAAAAACTACAAGTCATGGAATATTACCTTTTGATAGGTCTCTTCTTGCCAATCAGCCCCATTTGCATGTCCTGTCCGAGCTGTGGAATCTAGAGATGCTAAAGATATATAAATATTTGTAAATAAGTTCACATTCTAAGGAAAATAATTTGAAGAAGCATTACTCATTGAACACAATACAAGTAAAAAGGACACTGACCTGTGCAAACGACATACAGCTTACATCAAAGAATCTTCATTCAAAACAAAATACCATATCTCTATACACAACTCTAATATAAGCTCATGAAATGAAATGAAAATAGGGCCCAAAATTAAAAGCTAATTACTTTACACACCCTCTGCACATTAACTTACTTAAAGACTCGTACTATAGTTTCATATCAATCAATATATAGTTTCACATTGATCCACTGTGCATGACTGTCATCCACCATAAAACCCCTTAGAGGCCTCCACCGCTAGTTTTAGCCGTATCATTAAATATAATAACATTCATTTTGGATAGAAATTTGACCTCCCATTTGCATGTATATATCATACTAAAGTAAAAAAAAAAAAAAAAAAAAAAAAAAAGGTTGGGGGATGGGACATTCATAATTGGCATGTCCCAACCAACCTAGTTGACTGCATCCTTACTAACCATGTTCACAACTAATTTTTTCAAATTACTAGATTGGTCTGCGTAGTTTAAATCTACGCAATAAGCTTGTCTGTGCTTTGATTCTTTTATATTTGACAGTTGTCATGTACTTTTTAAAGTTCAACATAGCAATTTTGGCAGGAGGTTCCATTTCCAGCCTTGCATCTAATAAACAAATGCAAATTTTTATTTTATTTTTTTTTTAAGGAAAAAAAAAAAATATCAACCACAATGCATTTTGAGAATGTAAAATATGCCCAGTTGAAAACATGGATAAGGAATAAAAAGGGAAGGAGGGGAGGGAGGAGAGAGAGAGAGAGAGAGAGAAGAAAGAAAGAATGATGTATGGATTTTCCTGTTTGATTTAGGAACAAGAAAGAAAATTGCATAGATTCAATGACATATACTTGATGATGTCTCTGCAAGAGCTCTTTGTGATAGATATAACTGTTTTTGTTAATCAATTACATTCTGCAATTGAAGCAAGGAACCTGATGCCTGAAAAAGAAATATTAATGGAAATATATATGTGTGTTTGTGTGCGCGCATGTGTGTGTCTGTCAATTGCATTCCTTATATTTGAATCCATGACCTCACTCTTGACCCTACATCTTGCTTTTACAAGGAAAGGAATTGAAATTTGAGCTAGAGCTCATTAGCTTACTCATCACATACTGAGAAACTCAATTCTTTTTTATAACATGTTTAGAGGTAAAAGCAGTCCAACAGATGCTAAGCAATAACAAATAAATTACAAAGGAAATATTGGAAATATGACATTTTCATTTCTCCCTTTCAAACTGAAGGAAGTAATAAAAAAAATAAAAACTTTTCGCTATTTTCCAGGAAAAATAAGTTGATTCCAGAAAAAAGTTTAACTCTTGCTACACATTCGCAAACAAGTTTTTTTGCTCTTTCGTTCTTCAAGCCACCAGAATGGAAAACATCTCTAAGAACAAAGCTAACATGTTCCATAAGTTTATATATATATATATATATATATATATTTTTTTTTTTTTTTAAATCTCATGTTTCATTTCCTCAAAGAAAGTGAAAATACACACACACATATATATTTATCATTTTTAAATTGATATCAAATTTGAAAACCCAATATGCCAAAAAAAAAAAAAATTGTTTATATTAATACATGCTTTCATGATTCTTATTACTGAAGGTAAAATATAACTAAATGTACAGAATCAAACAAATAATGAACCAGTTGAAGCTATTTTAGATTTTAATTTGATCACTAAAAAAAGAAGGAACAGAAAGAGTCAGAGATAGAGGATGATTACATCTTATTGGCGACTCTGTGGTGTAATTGGGCTCCATCTAATTCTGTTATCAAATTTATAAATTATCAAATCGCTCAAATTTTCACAGAGAGAGAGAGAGAGAGAGGAGCAACCTTGATCCTTTTTTTAGCTGAGTGAGAAATAACTCTGTTCCTTTCGACCGCTTGGGGGTGTTTGGTTTGTATTTCCCAAAAAAAAAATTCAATTTTTAAATAACAATTAACGTATTTTCGTACATTTTTTCAATCATATGTATTTTCACGTATATTTTTAAACAACAATTTTCATATTTTAAACACATATATCAAACGGGCCCTTGGTCCCTAGGAAAAGTGAATGAGAAATGAGAGATTATTTTAATATTCCCTGTATATTCCCCCTGCCCCCAAAAGAAAATCTTCCCTATTGAAAAAGTTTTATGATTTCAAAAAATGTCAAAAATACCAATAATCTAATTAGATAATTCTTATTCTTAAAAAATAAAAAAGGAGTTCAAATTGTAATTCAACAAAATTCAAAAAAAAAAAATACCCGAGAAACTTTTTTCCTAAAAATTAGCACACTCTCAATATATCTCACTCATGTTTGATATAGTTTTTTCTTAAAAACTAGCACATACTAAATCCAATAGTTTAATCCATTTCAAATTTTAAATTTTAGTTTTTAAAAAATTCCTTTCAGTATAACCTCATTAACAATAGGTAAATTCAAATTGAAAAATTATATTAAACTCAAAATAAATAAATAAAAAGAGTCTCATCAGATGTGCGAAACGCGTGTGATGAGGCTAGTTTATTCTAAGGATATAAAAGTACATTTTAAGGGTATAAAAGTAATGTTGATTTGAAGTGAAAGTAAAGAAAAAAATATATATTGGTGGACCTATGAAAATCTTTTCTCCCTGATTTTCCTTTCTTTCCTCTTCTTCTAAAAGAATGAAAGAATAAAAAACTACCAAAGTAAATTTATAAGGTTACGGTAAACAATTATGTATTTTTACACAATTTTATATAATTTAATGTGAGTAAATTTTGGGCTTAGAAGCTAAAATGATATATATATATATATATATATTTTTATTATACAAATACTAACACGAGTGCTCTAATCAAACAAATGAAAAATTTGTTGTTTATTTTTACTTCTCTCCTCTTCCCTTTAACCAAACAAATAAAGGTCGTTTGAATGGGTGTGATTCGCACATTGGTGTGAAATCATTTTTCCCATATTTCAATATGGCGTAATTTCTCCAAAGCATTTTAAGTTTTCAATATTTTCAAATGATTTGTATCAAATCTATTTTTCCAACATAAAGTTGTTCTCCTTGGAAAATCCCCTTTCCAAGAAATGAGTAGTTCCAAAACCCATTTTCAAAAAAAAAAAATCTTTCCTTAATAAAATGTTTTTCAAAAATTAATTGGTTTCCAACTTTTCAAAACCAATGAAAATTTTATGTCCATTTGAAAATAGATTAAGGATGTGGTGTAAAAACCATGTTTTATCCCTCCAATCCAAACATGTCGCATCGTCTTATCACATATTTAATAATAAGTACAACCACACTCAATTAATTCTAATACCCATATATAAATCCAACCAAATTGGGAGTTTATTGAGATATTATTAGGTGTGGTAGGATGTATTGAATTTTAAGTAAAATGCTAATATGAAAATTTTTTATTGGATGGTGTAAAACCCATGTTTTACACCCCATCCTTACCAAATTCGGACTCCTTTGAAAATTGTTTTCCAAAAGCCCATCATCATCTCATTTTTTGAAAATAATTATTCCAAAGAAACCTATATAAATGCCTTATCCATTTGAAAATTATTTTCCACGTGGGATTTTCTTTTCCTTAAAATTCGAATTATCTAAAAACCATGGAATTTTCCTTCCCTTTGAAAGACATGTTTTTAAAAGGCAAAAAATGAAGGAAAATGCTAATGAGTGCCCTAAATAATCCATTTAAAGAAAATTTTTATGGGAAATGAAAAAAAACGTAATTAATATTTTGACAGTTTTTTTCATTTTTCATAAAAGTGGTATCAAAACTTTTCTAAAATGGATTATTAACGAATTCCCTAAGGGCACTTGTTAGCATGACCCAAAAAAGAATTTAGTCATAAAAAGACGTTGAATTGCCTATCAGAAACTGATGCTTGCCATTGGTAGTTCAAACCATTTTTAATAGTGCCGATTAGCACTAGGGCACTCGTTAGCATAACCCAAAAATGAATTTAATCATAAAAAGACGTTGAATTGCCTATCAGAAACTGATGCTTGCCATTGGTAGTTCAAACCATTTTTAATAGTGCCGATTAGTACTAAGGTACTCGTTAGCATGACCCAAAAATGAATTTAGTCATAAAAAGACGTTGAATTGCCTATCAGAAACTGATGCTTGCCATTGGTAGTTCAAACCATTTTTAATAGTGCCAATTAGCACTTACTGCTTTATTTCCCTCTAATTTTTCAAGAAGTGATGTTTTCTTTAAAAAAATTAAAATTGAGTTTTCCATGAAAATCCCCTAAGGATATTTCCTGCTGCTTTGTCCATGGCTCAAATCAATTGGGATTATGGACTCCAAAATCCAGCCAAACGTATCCAAATTTATCCATTGAGTTTTCTTTGCATGTGGTAATAAACTTTGGGTATAAATTGGACAATAAGGCTGCCATGCTTTTTAAAAGAGTTAGGTTAGTTGTATTTAATTCAAAGATTACGTCGCCCTCTCACTTTCTTGGGCTCTAGTGTTGCTATCCCACACTCACACGTTTACTATGGGTCTGTGGGAAATTGATCAATTTCTGGGCAATTAATCCTTCTAGATGGCAGACACTCAATATCTGATTGTACGACTAGAGATTCAAGACTAGATGATTGGCTCATTTCTTTGTCGAGCAAGCTCAAGCTCGTTCACGAGCTACTTGATTAACTATTTCTTTTCCTATATAGTGTGAAACCATGACTAAAATGTTTTACCTCTTCGCAATTTTATGAATTTTAACTATAAATATACTATTTATATCATTAATAAGATATAAATAATAATTTAATTTTGTATAAATCTATTGACAAATTTATACAATATAATTTCAAATATATATAAATATATTTTTAGACAAATATACAAATAAAATATAATATTATATATAGTTAAATAGAGCCCTTGACCCCTCGTGTTCACGAACACATTATTTTTTTTTAACTTGACTTGTATAATAATCGAGCCTAAACTTAAGGCTTGAGCTTGTCTTGATTTCTAAACAAACGAATATAAACAAGTTTTTTCTCGAGCTAAGCTCGAGCTGTTCATAAACATCTTGGTTCATTTACAACCCTAATAGATTTACTTGATGAAGGCTCTCTCTTTCCTAATAGAATTTTCATACCATCAAATAATTGGACAAATAATGGCAATCTTGGGTTAATGTGCTAAGCATGCTTAGGAGAGAGAAATGCTTGCTCAAAGCGAAGAAAACTGTGAGAGTGTGTATGTCTTGACCTCAAGGTTTGTGAGTGTGCCCAAAGTGAAAGTAGCACGCATATGCATACGAACTTGTTTAGTATATTAGACCGCTTGCATGATTGCCCCTACCCATGTGAGTTGGTTGTGCTAATATTGATTGAGTGTATGACATGCATCAAAGTAGGCTCTACTCAATGCATGTCATACATTCAATATAAGATATCTAACTTGGTTGTGCTAATCATTTAGGTCAATAGGAGATGCCCTAGGTTGGGGGCAATGCCCCTTTCACAATAGCTTACATGAAGAGTGCTTAGGTCAATCATTACAGTAGACTTCTTAGAGTATACTTTTAGACTAATTTCTTAGCTTGGTATTTAGTATATAAATAGAGAACAATGTAACAAGATTCTTGATTGCACATGAGAGATATAGGAAGTAAATAAGGGGTGTGCATGTGTAGAGTTGGGATGGGTTGAGGGGTTTTCTTAGGAAGAGGATTACCTCCAGTTTAGAAATTTGTAGTTTCCTCCCATTTTAAAATAGATGAGTGACACGTGAAAATAAAATGATCTAATGACTAGAAAATAAGCAATTTCTGTTTTCAAAAACAGAAGCAAAAGTAAACCTTCATGCCACAATTATTGGATTTGGAGCCACAGTCAACAACAAGAACACATGGATCAATGGTCAAAGTTCAAATTGCCCGTGGTGGTGTGTGAAGCTGATGATGGAGGCCAGATTCTTGGGTTTTGCATATTGGAGGCTAATGAAGAGATTTGTGGTGTTGGTTTTGCGAAAGGACTAAAGAAAACTCACAGATCTGAACAGAGACTTGGATTGCTTGATGGCTTGGATCAGTGGCTTTTGATGGTGGCGAGGCAGCGGCAGAGAGGAATTTGTGAGGCCTTGTGGAGGTAGTGAAGGCAGTGGTGGTCTTGAGTTGAGCAATGGAGGTGGTGAAAGCAACGGTGGTTCAAAGATGGTGAAGGGAGAGGCAAGAGAGAGATGATAAATGTTGGCTTTTTTTAACCGTTAGATCACTTTATTTCCATGTGTCACTCATCCATTTTAAAATGGGAGGAAATTGTAGATTTCTAAACTAGAGGTAATCCTCTCCCGTTTTTTCAACCAACCAACCATGGTGGGTCAAAAAATCCAACCCAACCCGACCCATTACAAGGGTCCAACCCAACCCTCATGGGTTGGGTTGGACCATGGGTTGAATTTTTTTTTTTAATTGCTATTATTATTATTAAATTTAACATTAGAACAACACCACCGCAAACTATTTTAAAATTTAATAGTGCTTCAAAATTCAAGCTAACACGTGAGATAAGAAGGAGATTGAAATGAGAACTTAGGGTTTGGGTTTTACTTAGGAAGAGGAGCAAAAAAGTAAATAAAAAATTGTATAATATATATTAAATATTTTTTTTAAATATAAATATATATATTAAATATAGGTGGGTCGAGTCAGGTTACCCAAACCCAATCTGACCCACTAAAAAAAAAATTCACAACCCAACTCAACCCACCAACCCCTAAAAACTGACCCAACCTGATGGGTTGGGTTGGATTAAGTCGATTTTGGTGGGTTGGCGAGTTGGCTGCACATCCATGGGCGCATGCCACCTTAAGGCCAAGGTGGTCCCAGGACCACCCTAACCTTATATATATATATATATATATATATATATACACATATAATAATTTAAATTTTTTTTTATTTGTTTACCCTTCAAAAAAAATTTGGGAACACCCTCAGTTATTTTTATGCCAATAAAATTAAATTTTGCTCCATAATTTGTTCTACATTTAGTGAATGAATGATTACTTGGTTGTGTACATTAAAAGAGATGTAGCTTGTAACATTGATAATGAGACTATTATGCATCGATTTCAAAATATGAAAACTTGTAGAAGGCTATTGTAAATTTTATGTATTTACATGTTTTATTTATTTATTATTGTTGTTGTTAATATATGAATTTATCTTTATATTAGATTGTATAATTTATACTTGAAGAGGAAGAATATTAGAGGTGACGGATCAGATTATATGGACGACCTGCTAAGCAAATGGGCCAATAATAGATGGATCCTACATGGACGGACCAAAAGGCCATGTGGCACTTAGTTGTTCATTATGTGGGCCCCAAGAAATCCTAAATGGAAACGACTTGCGCCCTACGGTTAACCCTAGTCCATAGAATCCTAATGCGAATAGAATTCTAATACAAAAAAGATTCTAGAAAATATGCTCATTGATGAGGATCTTCCCTATATGGAAAAGACTTGCTATGCAAGCATAATAGTTCAACTTTTACACCACTATAAAAACCCAAAGACCCTCAGAAAACAGGTACGCATAATTCACCCTAGCTCTGGTACTCTAGAGTTGTGAAAACATCTTGACTTGACCTTCGGAGGGTATTTGGCTGGCACCACATCGGTGCTCTCTGTTAGGTCCTTTCGTGTTGTTGTGCAGGTATAGTTGCAAGCGTGAGAGGATTGTGTAGCTCACTGGTATTTTTTCAGCATTATTAGTTGGTGTCGTCTATGGGGATGACTGCGATTTGTAAGCCATACAAATGCTTCCAGGACAAAGAGTTGCATGGTACTTACTCATTCAATGGCAACCACCAACAACGTTCAAGGAGACGAGCCGCAACCTACTACCCTGGAAAGTCAGGTCCAAACCCTCACGGCAGCAGTGGAACGTCTTACCAAACAAAACCAAGACCTGGAGGAACAACTACGGCAGAAGAATGCGGTGATGGATACCCAAAAGGAGGACCAATAAGGTACTAGTGCTGAACGAAGAGACCACGAGGGGCCGGAAGGAAGTAATGCCCCAAGTAGAATAGAAAGACAGGACATGAGCCGTCCATCAATCACTGACATGGCTCCTCCACACATTGTTGCAGAGATGCAGATGATGAGAGAACGGATGGACTTTATGATGCATGCCCTCAAGAGGCAAGTATCAAGCAACCTCAACGACTTGGTCCATCGAATAGATTCGCCATTCACAACACTCGTCACTTCTTTCCCCCTTCCACCGAAGTTTCGTATGCCGCAAGTGGAAAACTATGACGGAAATAAGGACCCGTTAGACCACTTGGAGTCTTTCAAGACCTTGATGCACCTTTAGGGGGTACCAGACGAGATCATGTGCAAAGCCTTCCCCACCACACTAAAGGGCCCCACAAGGATCTGGTTCAGCAGGCTGACGCCCAACTCCATTAGTTCCTTCAAAGAGCTAAGCACCTAATTCGCCTCGCACTTCATCTAGGGACACAGGTATAAGAAATCTACTGCATGCCTGATGAACATTAAGTAGTGGGAGGATAAGACACTAAGGACCTACATAACTCATTTTAACAATGAGGCCCTCTCAATCGATAAAGCGGAAGACAAAATACTCGTAGCAGCATTCACTAATGGCCTACAGAAGGGAAAATTCTTATTTTCTCTATATAAGAACGATCCAAAAACCATGTTGGATGTGCTCTACAGGGCTACCAAATATATGAATGCGGAGGATGCGTTATTAGCCCGAGAAGAGAAGCCTAGAAAGAGGGAAAGACAGGAGGACGCTCAGCAAGATAGGGGGCGAAAGATGGCTAGGACCGAAGAACGACGGGAAGACCGATGCTCTAGACCCCCTACTGGGAAATTCGCAAGTTTCTCATCTCTGACGGCCCCGATAGACCAAGTCTTGATGCAGATAAAAGACGAAGGAGCTTTGATGTTTCCCAGCAAGCTGAAGGGAGATCCCAATAAGAGGTCAAGGGATAAGTACTACTATTTCCACCGTGATCACGGCCATGACATAGCCGACTGCTACGATTTGAAGCAGCAGATAGAAGCTCTTATAAGATAAGGGAAACTGCAGAGGTTCATTAGTAAGGAAAGGACAGATCCACCACAGGAGCAAGCCCCACAATAAGAGAATGAATGTCCTAGACCGCCTATCGAAGATATAAGAATGATCGTAGGGGGCACAACGACCACTAGGTCATCCAAAAAGGCCCGCAAGACCTACCTTAGAATGGTCCAGAATGTCCAACTTACAGGGTCCGTACCTAAAATGCACGAATAGAAAACCCTGTCATTGGATTCTCGAAGACTTCACCACCCGCATGACGATGCACTCGTTGTCAGCCTACAAGTAGGGGATTACAACATGCACTGGGTTCTAGTCGACAATGGTAGCTTCGCGAACATTCTATATTACCCGGCATTTCAGCAGATAAGGATTGACAAAGAACTGGTCCCAAAAAATGCTCCACTCGTAAGCTTTGGAGGGACAAGGGTGTTTCCCCTAGACGCCATCACATTGTCAGTAATAGTAGGCGATTACCCTCAGTAGATCACTAAAGACGTGACATTCCTCGTGGTCGACTGCTCGTCTGCTTATAATGCCATTCTCGGACGACCAACTCTCAATTCATGGAAGGCTATGATTTCAACCCACCACTTGATGATCAAATTCCCTACGGAATATGGAGTAGGAGAGCTGCAGGGGAATTAGGTGGCTGCACGCGAATGCTACATAGTCATGCTGGAGATGAATGATCACCAGTAAACAATGTGCATAGAACAACGGGCAATAGCGAAGCCAGTTGAAGAACTAGAAGAAGTGACCCTCGATGAGTCAAGGCCCGAACAGACAACTAGAATGGGAATGTCATCTAGTCAAACGGTACGACTGGCGCTCACGACGTTTCTAAAAGAGAACCAAGATGTGTTCGCCTAGAGTCACGAGGACATGCCAGGGATTAACCTTTCAATTATAGTTCACAGGTTGAATGTGTCACCCTCATCACCTCCCATCTGACAGAAAAAGCATGTGTTCGCTCATGAAAGAGATAGAGCTATAGCTAAAGAATTTCAAAAGTTGTTGGATGCGAATTTCATTCGGGAGGTGTACTACCCCGACTGGTTGGCAAATGTGGTCATGGTCAAAAAGGCCAATGGAAAGTGGAGGATGTGCGTTAATTTCACGGATCTCAATAGGGCCTGCCCCAAGGACAGTTATCCACTCCCACGGATAGATACCTTAGTAGACTCAATCACAAGGCACCAACTTTTGAGCTTCATGGACACTTTTTCAGGCTACAACCAGATCAAAATGGTGGAAGCTGATCAAGAAAAAACTTCCTTTGTCACCAACTAGGGACTCTTCTACTAAAAAGTAATGCCATTTGGACTAAAAAACGCAGGGGCGACGTACCAGAGACTAATGAACAAGATGTTTGCACACTAGATTGGAAGGAATGTGCAAGTCTATGTAGACGATATGCTGGTAAAAAGCATATGAGAAGACGATCACTTGAGCGACCTCCGAGAGACTTTCGACACCCTTCGAATGTACAACATGAAGTTAAATCCGAGTAAGTATGCATTTGGGGTTACCATGGAAAAATTCCTGGGATTCATGGTGTCCCAAAGAGGTATAGAAGTCAATCCAGAGAAAGTACGGGTTATAATAGAGCTAGCCCCACCAAAGATAGTCAAAGAGGTGCAAAGCTTGAACGGCAAGATAGCTGTGCTAAACAAGTTCGTCTCAAGGGCAACGGACAAGTGCCTTCCCTTCTTCCGCATATTGAAGAAATTGTTTGAATGGACGGATGAATGCCAGCAAGCATTTGAAAATCTAAAAGTGTATCTTTCATCTCCCCCATTGCTCAGCCCATCAAGATTAGGGGAAGAACTCTACCTATATTTAGCTGTCTCGCAAGCCGCTGTCAGCATAGCTTTGGTGAGAGAGGAAGATGGATCATAGAGACTCGTTTACTTTACAAGCCGAGCGTTCCATGGAGCAGAAGAAAGGTAACCCCAGATAGAGAAACTGGCATTTGCACTGGTAACCATGGCATGAAAACTCAAGCCGTACTTCCAAGCACATACCATTGTTGTCTTGACGGATAAGCCTTTAAGAAGAGCCATGAGCAGCCTTAAGGCTGCAGGATGGATGGCTTTATGGGCAGTTGAGTTAAGTGAATTTGATGTACAGTATCGACTGCGAACAGTTATAAAGGGACAGGTCGTGGCTGACTTCATCGCCGAATTCACTCAAATGGATGACCAGGGGGCAGAAGAGATTCCGCATTGGAACATTTACATGGATGGGTCTTTCAATAAGCAAGCAGGAGGAGCCGGTGTAGTACTCATCTCTCCAAAGGAAGATAGGATCGATTGCATGATCCGACTCGAGTTTTCAATGACCAACAATGAAGCGGAATACGAAACTTTAGTAGCAGGGCTAGACCTCGCAAGAGCCGCAGGGGTTGAGAACATGACCATCCATTATGACTCCCAAGTCATAACCAGTCAAGTCAACGATAGCTACGAATGTAAGAATGAAAGAATGAAAAAATACCTCGATAAGGTGAAGGGTCAAATTGGCAGTCTCCAAATCAAGTTCGTCCAAATCCCAAGGGAGGAGAACGAATGCGCTGATCAACTTGCTAAGGCTGCCTCAGCAGAATGCATGGTTGCCCCAAATCAGGTATTATCTTTCGTCCAAACCTCATTGCTCATAGACGATAGTACGAATGTGCAGGAGATAGATTCTGAAAGCAACTGGACCACGCCATTAATTTCTTACTTGAAGAATGGTATGTTGCCGGATACGAAGGATGAAGCAAAGAAGCTGAAGGTTCAAGCCTTACGATTTGTTCTCATGAAGGACGTTTTGTACAAAAGAGGTTTCTCCCACCCTTACCTGAGATGCTTAGTACCCGAGGAGGCAGAGTACATCATGAGAGAAGTTCACGAAGGGATCTGCGGAAACCACTCAAGAGCACGATCGTTAGTACACAAGCTGATCAAAGTGGGATATTATTGGCCCACCATGTAGAAAGACGCGCAAGCTTATGTCAAAACCTACGACAAGTGTCAAAGGTTCAACAATGCCATCAGACAACCCTTAAAGGAACTCACCCCTATGACGGCCCAATGGCCGTTCGCCCAATGGGGATTAGATATCATGGGCCCCTTCCTGACAGCAGTGGAGCAACTGAAATTCCTTGTGGTTGGAATCGACTACTTTACTAAGTGGGTAGAAGCAGAAGCCCTAGCCATTATCACGGAAAAGAATATTCGGAGCTTTATTTGGAAGAACATCATCTGTAGGTATGGAATACCAAGAGTACTTGTCTCTGACAACGGAAAGTAGTTCGGCAACAACGCATTCAGGGACTTTTGTTCGTAACTAGGGATCAAGAACCATTACTCATCACCCGCCCACCCACAGGCCAATGGATAGGTTGAGGTTACGAACCAACCCTTGCTCAAGATCATCAAGACTCGGCCCGAGGGGGCAAAGGGCATCTAGCTAGAGGAACTTCCGAGCGTTTTATAGGCAGACCGGACAATAGCAAAAACACCCACCGGGGAAACACTGTTTTGACTAGTGTACGGGAGTGAAGCAGTCATCCCAATCGAAGTCGGACTCACAAGCTACAGGGTGGACCACCATGACAAACGGAAGAATGTCGAGGCCATGCGCCTGGAGTTGGACCTACTAGACGAAGTCAGAACAATAGCTGAACAGAGACTAGTGCATTATCAGGACCTCATGGCCAAGCACTACAATTCCAAAGTCAGACATAGGGACTTCCAGGTCGGAGATCTTATCCTGAGGAAGGTAATGGGCGCCACTAGAGATCTTACCCAAGGAAAGCTCGGCCCCAACTAGGAAGGACCCTACAGAATTACATCATGGCAAAGGAAAAACACCTATCACCTCAAGACACTAGACCGGCAGAAACTGCGCCATCCATGGAATACCGAACACCTAAGAAAGTACTACCAGTAGAAAGTAACATCCGACAAACTTTCAGTTTATTCAAATTTTGCTAATTTGAGTTAATTATTGCAACATTCTCCGGTTTTCTAGTTTACTATCTAGACGGTTTATTTTTGCTACAATACTTAAGTATTCCTTTTAAGTTTCTTTTCCTTTAAGAACAACTTTTGGTTTAATAATAAGAGGAATTTTCAGATATGACTGATGTATTTTTCAACAAAATTTTACTTAGTCCATGAAGTGGATGGTTCATCCCGGGAGGATGAAGATTTTACTTAGTCCATGAAGTGGACAGCTCATCCCAGGAGGATGAAGATTTTACTTAGTCCATGAAGTGGATGGTTCATCCCAGGAGGATGAAAATTTTAGTCCATAAAGTGGATGGTTCATCCTAGGAGGATGAAAATTTTACTTAGTCCATGAAGTGGACGGTTCATCCCAGGAGGATGAAGATTTTACTTAGTCCAAGAAGTGGACAGTTCATCCCCGGAGGATGAAAATTTTATTCCATAAAGTGGACAGTTCATCCTAGGAGGATGAAAATTTTATTTAGTCCATAGAATGGACGGTTCATCCCTGTAGGATGAAAATTCTACTAGTCCATAAAATGGACGGTTCATCTCAGGAGGTTGAAAATTTTATTTAGTCCACAAAATGGACAGTACATCCCAAGAGGATAGAGATATTATTTAGTCAATAATGTGGACAGATCGTCCCAGTAGGACGGATATTTTGTTAAGCCCAATAGTGGACAAATATAAGTCCATAAAGTGGACGGATAAATCCGCAAAGTGGACGGTTCATCTAGGAAGAGGTATCCTGAAGTCCATAAAAAGGACAAGTTTTTACTCTCCATAAAGTGGACGAATTTTTTTATGACGGATCATCCAAGAACGGTAAGAATAACTGTCAAATATATGGACGGATGTATTACAAAGTCAAATAAAATGACGGCTTGTCCCGAAGGGATTTGTCCAAAACAAATAATAATCTACATGACGGGTAAACGGACCTATTAAGCAGACAATATTAACGTTTCGTCCCTCAGTAAATGACTCATTCACTAAATAATAACCAGTGAATGGGGTCAAAACCACATTGAGATTAAACAAGTTTATCACATTCACATCAACCACAGGACGGATAAGTTATATACTGAAAGAGTCAATAAAAGGATGACGTTCCAAATAAAAAAAATTAGTCTTTACATAAAACAAAAATCTATTGCTGGACGGTCGAGGTATCATCCACATTTGCATCCTCAGGATGATGGGTACCTTCTTCCACTACTTTCTCCTGGCCTCCAGGAGCAGCATCCCCGTCACCCTGAAAGGGGATGACTGCATCGTCTATATCTTCAACAAAAAGGTCCTTTGTACTCTCTGAAAGGACGGGTTGAGCTGTCGATTGGGCTTGAGTATAAATGGAGACATGGGACACGTCCAGGTCTGGATACGACCTCTTCGCCTGATGGAGGGCATCATCAAAACTTTCAACGAATGATTCTCCAAGTTCTGAAAGGAGGGCGTCAAAGTCCTGATACTCGTGGACTGCTTCCTCCTTCGCTTGACGGAGTTGGTTCTTGGTGTCAGCAATTTCTTTCTCTTTGTCCTCCAGAACCTTCCTCAATGACCCCACCTGTTTTTTAGGCTCCAATCTGCCTTGCTTCGAATAGGCAAGTTTCTTTTCCATGCTCGTCCTCCAAGCCTTTAGCCCATTCAGCTCGTCCTCCATCGAATTGGCTTTCGCCCTGACATACTCCAAGGCCGTCTCATGGCTCAGGTAGCGACCCATCAGCCCTTTCATCATCAACATTGCCTGGAAGCAAACCAAAATTAGAAAAATGGCAATACAAGAAATATAAATGGAAGGTGGACGGACGTAATTACCTGAGAAATGCAGAAAAGCCCCGTCTCTCCCATTGCTTCAGTAGCATGGTTGCTCAGATCCTCATAATCGTCAACAGAAATTATGGAAGTGAGCTTCTCCAAAGCGTACTTGGAATCCTCACAAAGGAGGACGGGTGGCTTCTCAAGAACAGTATCTGGACCCTTCATTAAGCCCTTCCCTCGTCTTATTCCAATTGGGGTAACCGTTTTCTTTGTTTCGGCTTTCAAACCCACGACGGTCTCAGGAGCGGTCTTGGGCTTCTTTTGAGGACGGTCTGTTTTCTCTTGTGGTTTCCTCTTAGTGGACGGATTGGATGAACCCGTCCCCTTGGAGGTACCGTCCAATTGTTTTTTCATCGCGGCTTGCTGCTTGATATAAGCCCTTCTCCTTGTAGCATCCATTTCTGCAAAATAGAGGATGGATGTTGAAAACTGAGTAAGCATAACAAAAACTCAAAGTGACGAACTTACGTTGACGAACTTGGGCTTCGTATCGAAGGGCGGCTCTAGTCCATCACAATACCAATGCAGTGTGTTTAGATTGACCAATTTAGCCTATGTCCTCTCTTCAAGCTTGGTTTTGTTAAAAATCTTCTCTAAAAAACTAAATTGTTCAAGTGTGACTGGAGGACGGTCCCGAGCTGCATAGAAAGACAGACAATTATGCGTTGAAGAATAGTTGAAACATAAACAAATATTTGTTGACGGACACATACCCGACGGTGGCATTATGCCCCATGTTTTGTCAACGGGCTTCGTTGCCATTGGCATGACACATCCATTCGTCACCCTCAAAAAAGAAATAACGACTCTTCCAATCCCTGTTGGAGTCAAGATTCTCACAAATGAGCCTTAGTAACGGGACCCTGGGCGTGAAGTTGTACATGCCCTTGGACTGAGAAACCTCGGCAGGACGGTAATAGTGGAAAAACTCTTCCACTGTCAACCTCCGTGCTCCGTCCAACATAGCACCATATAGGACCTCCTCACTGAGGAAGACCCTCCAAGCATTTGGGGAGATCTGGTTGACGGACAATCCAAGGTATTGAAGGAGATGATGGTGGAGGGTGCTTAAGGGAAACCTGAGCCCTGCCTTTAGCATTTGCTCATAGATTCCTATGTCTTCAAGACCCACGTAGTAACACTTCTCTGATTTGTAGGGTAGACGCACGGGTATACTGTTGGGTATTTGATACTTATCCCTAAGTGTTTTGAAGTGTGTTTCTTTGATTTTAGAAATAAAATCATTGACCGTCCACAAGAGAAGTAGGATGAACTCCCTAAGCCCATTAGGTCCTATGACGGATTGGATTAGGGGATCAACATCCATTAGACCGTCACTAGAGTCACCGTTTAATTTCTCCGTCCCTAAATCCTCATCCATTGAAGAGGAAGCTGACGGACTCCTCTCCTCACTGGGACTATCAGGGTCTTTATGACCTGACGGGTACACTTCATCGTAGCCTGCTCCATCGCGGACAAATGATTGGTTACTTGATGCATTAGACATGACCTACATGTGACGATAAATCCTAAGACTGAGTACTATAATGGTTGACGGAAGTGTAAGAGTCTAGAAAAGTAAAAATGCATAAAAATTTGAAGTAAAAGGAAGAGGATGCTTACCAGGACGAAGTCAAACGATGAAGAGGTAATGGTGACGGATGCAACAACTGAATGGTATAGGCATCTAACAAGGGTGACGGGTGCGCTTTGATCGTGAATTTCAGTAGAAAGTAAAGTAATGAGCGAAAGAAATCTCAGTTTATATAGGGAGAACGGCACGGAAGACGAAGGGGCACTTCGATCCAAGTGAGCAACCATTCAGCAAACACCACGTGTCCATCATTAATGATCCTAGGCTAGCCTATCCAGGCTAGGGGGCATTCGTCAAAAGTCCAAATTAAACCGTCACCCTGTGGGCCCGTCCACTTAAAGAGCATGGACTCATGGGGTGAGGGGGCAACTGAAGAGGAAAAATATTGGAGGTGACAGATTAGATTATATGGACGGCCTACTAAGCAAATGGGCCAATAATAGACTGATCCTACATGGACGGACAAAAGGGGTGGACGGACCAAAAGGCCATGTGGCACTTAGTTGTTCATTATGTGGGCCCTAAGAAATCCTAAATGGAAATGACTCTACGGTTAACCCTAGTCCATAGAATCCCAATGCAAATAGAATTCTAATACAAAGAAGATTCCGGAAGATACGCTTATTAATGAGGATCTTCCCTATATGGAAAAGACTTGCTACGCAAGCATAATAGTTTAACTCTACACCACTATAAAAACCCAAAGACCCTCAAAAAGCAGGTACGAATAATTCACTCCAGCTCTGGCACTCTAGAGTTGTGAAAACATCCTGACTTGACTTTCAGAGGGTATTTGGTCGGCACAACACTGGTGCTCTCTGTTAGGTCCTTTTGTGTTGTTGTGCAGGTATAGTTGCGAGCGTGCGAGGATTGTGTAGCTCACTGATGATTTTTTCGACATCATCAATACTTCTTAAGGAACATCCTAATAAAAATTTCTAGAGTCGTCATTACAGCACATCCCTAAAAGTAAATAAGTCAATAGTTAGTACTCTCAGCTATCTACGTGGGGGACATGAGTAAGATCTCTTAATTAATAAAGGAATGGATTGATGATGCTATCGTTCTTTAAAAAAAAGAAAAAGAAAAAAAAAGGATTTATAGATGCTTCAATAGAGAGCAATCTAGAAATATTAAATGCAAATCAGAGATATGTACTAAGAACTAAGTAATTAGTACTCCCTTACCTCTTTTTTTTTTTTTTTTTTTTTTTTTGAGAATCATTACTCCCTTACCTAAGTGGACATGTATATGATTCTTTTTTTCAATGAGCTCCAATTAGCTTAATTGATAGTCTATTTTATCGAATAAAAAATTTGGGGTTCATACTTTGTCTATACTAAAAAGCAACTAGTGTCTTAACTTCTTTTTTTGAGAAACTAGTGTCTTAACTTAATAATAAGAATAATTATCATGAAATAAATACTATATATTTAAATTCTTCTGTATCAAAATAAATAAATAAATAAAGACATTGGCCCACGTATTGATATACTAAAGCAATAAAGAACAATTAAGAAAGACTATTAATTACATATAAGTAACTACATAGAAAATAGTTACTACCTCCACGTATCTTAGATTGCAAAAATAAAAACATATAGATCTATCCAAATAAAGGATATGGGTCTTTGTGGGTTTCAATTAGCTTAACTGTTAAAATTTCTGATAGTTGTTTAAGAGGATTGAGATTCAATCTGGCATACACCAAAAAACCGATTGGTATGTTTGAGTAACAGTTATCATTCCAAAAATATATATAAGGTTAGGAACACCTGTTATACCCAAAGACCAACAAAACATAAAACCTAAAATAGTCTAGAATTACATACCAAAAAAGAACTTGAGATGGAACTAATTCTTAAGTTTGCATTTTTTTTTTTTTTTTTAATCTCAACTAGTTGGCATCTTTTGGTGTTTACAAGGCATTATAAGGTTCAAATCCCCCCATTGTGACTATTGAATTATAAATACTAAAAATTTAAATTTAAATATAGATATAGTGAATATATATTATAG
Organism: Quercus lobata; assembly: GCF_001633185.2. Lineage (NCBI taxonomy): Eukaryota > Viridiplantae > Streptophyta > Magnoliopsida > Fagales > Fagaceae > Quercus > Quercus lobata. The sequence goes on along the minus strand of NC_044908.1, from coordinate 32,964,699 downwards.
TAAAAGACCTAAAAACTGGTTATTGTATGATTTAATTAAAATAGTTCAAACATGTGAGTTCACAACTCTTAACCAACATTCTAGGTTCATTGTTAAAAAAAAAAAAAAAAAAAAAATCTAGGTTCATCATTAAGAGATTCATCTTTGTTATCAGGTGTGTGCAAAGTGTACCATACACTTTAGGGAGAATAGTGTATTTAAAAGTTTTGGGCACTACATCATGGGAGTCTTAAATGACAGACTCATTAGTATGAGGTGTAACATAAATCCGAAGGTCCTAGATTCAATATAACAAACTATTGATCCAAAATTCTCAAAAAAAAAAAAAAAAAAAAAAAAAAAAAAAAAAAAAAAAAAATCGATCCAGTGGGTTTCAAGAGTAAAATGAACCGTAGGTCCTAGGTTTTAATATAACAAACTATCAATCCAATGGGTTTTTAGAGTATCTTTATAAACTAAAAACTAAAACATTCCTTTCTTAGGTTTGTTTAAAAAAAAGGGGGAGGGACAACGTTTGGAGATAAAAAACACTGGCTAGTTTTCATTTTAAGATTATTGGTTGAAAGTTGAAACTTCAAAGATAACAGGAGACTTCCATCTTTGCAAAACAAGACAAGAATTGGTAAATGACACGTATCTATCTATGGGAATAGTCCAAAAAAAACCACGTTTGAAAGTTGAAGTTGAAACCTGAAACAGTAGCCGCAACAAAAAAAGTAACAGAAAAACTGAGATCTCTTTCTTCCTCTCTTCTCTTCCATTGTGCAACAGAAAAAGAGAAAGCCGTTGACCCTAAGATCTAGGAAGTGAGTGACTCACAAAAGCTTCAATCTTTTGGTAAGTTTTCTCTCTTCCGTTTTTTGAGATCTATAATTTTCTTATTGCACAAAATTTTGTATTATAGACACAGAAAAATATGAATAGCGCTTATTCTTCAATACCCAAAAGATCATATTTAGAATTACAATCCCACAATGATTCTCAAAATCTTAGATCTCCTCCCATAACCCATGTCAATTTGGTCCCTTTTGATGATGAAGAAGTTGTTGGTAATGGTTATTTACATTCCTCCAACGGTGTACATAATGATGATGATTTTGATGAAGATCTTGGTCCTGAATTTGATAATCATCCTCTTATTGATACCGGGTCTAAAACTGGGTCTGGGATTTCTGGGGCTGTCTTTAATTTAACTACTACCATTATTGGGGCTGGGCTTATGGCCTTACCGGCTGCAATGAAGGTTCTTGGGTTGGTTTTGGGGATTTTTGTTATTATCTTGATGGGTCTGCTGTCGGAATATAGTGTCGAATTGCTGGTGAAGTTTTCAGTTTTGGTTAAGGCCTCCTCGTATGGTGAGGTTGTGCAACATGCGTTGGGGAGACCGGCTAAAGTGCTATCAGAGATTTTTATAATTGTGAACAATGCAGGTGTGTTGATTGTGTATTTGATTATTATGGGGGATGTGATGTCGGGTTCGCTTAATCATATTGGGGTTTTTGATCAGTGGTTGGGGCATGGGGTGTGGGATCACAGGAAGCTGCTGATCTTGGTTATTGTGGTGTTGTTACTTGCACCACTTTGTGCATTGGAGAGGATTGAATCATTGAGCTTGACTTCAGCTGCTTCGGTGGCTCTTGCAGTTTTGTTTGTAGTGGTGGCTTGTGTTATTGCATTTATTAAGCTTGTTGAAGGGAAAATTGAGTCTCCAAGAATTGGTCCAGACTTTGGGTCGAAAAAGGCTATTCTGGATTTACTTGTGGTGGTTCCCATCATGACGAATGCTTATGTTTGTCATTTCAATGTTCAGCCTATATATAACGAGCTTGAGGGGCGTACTCCTCAGAAGATGAATTGGGTAGGTAGGATCACAACTGTTATTTGCATTGTGGTCTATGCTTTTACATCCGTATCAGGGTATTTATTATTTGGGCAGGGTACAGAATCTGATGTGCTGACCAATTTTGATAAGAACCTTGGGATTCGTTTCAGTTCAGAATTGAACTATATTGTCCGGGTTGGATACATTTTTCATTTGGTTCTTGTTTTCCCAGTGGTTCATTTTTCGCTACGTCAAACAATGGATGCCTTGTTGTTTGAGGGGTCGGCTCCACTTTTAGAGAGTAGGAAGAGGTCTTTAGGGTTAACAGCAGTTTTGTTGGTACTTATATATTTTGGGTCCACTATGATTCCCAATATTTGGACAGCTTTCAAGGTTACGGGGGCAACAACAGCGGTGTCATTGGGTTTTATATTCCCATCTCTTATAGCATTAAGGTTAGGTAAGCAAAGGGGTTGTTTGAGCTTTGGGGAAAAGTTCTTGTCCAGGTTGATGTTAGTATTTGCCATATTAGTTGGTGTTTTTGGAATGATCGGCAATATATATAGCATCAAAAGCCAATCTGAATGATCCTTTCATAATGATTTGAGGGTTGGTTTTTCTGGGCAAAGGGGTTGTTTGAGCTTTGGGGAAAAGTTCTTGTCCAGGTTGATGTTAGTACTTGCCATATTAGTTGGCGTTTTTGGAATGATCGGCAATATATATAGCATCGAAAGCCAATCCGAATGATCCTTTCGTAATGATTTGAGGGTTGGTTTTTCTGGGTATTGATTTGGAAATTTTTTGCAGATTAATGGACAAAGAGTCTCTGTTTAAGGTTTATTTCTTGCCCAATTTGAAAAATCTAATGAAATTGGGCGATGATGGATCTTAAACACAATGCTTCAGTATGTGGTGATTGAAAGATCAGAGGAGTCCACTTATGTTCAGATAGAATGTTCTTTTATGCTTCAGAAGAACTGTGACAAGCTAAGCTGACTTGTCAGAAATGTTTTAGAGGAGAGTACATTGATATATGCACCACATGCAGGTTGTACTGTATTTTCAAATTGATTTATGTCAAAATATTCTTAGTCCCACATTTATTTTCTTAACAGGGGATGCTGTTGTAAGTTGTAACTGTATAATTCAGAAATAATACTGCTGTTTAAATGAATACTTCACTTTTATTAGCAAGGATCATTCTCCATTTCTTGGACAAAGCTTTGTTCTTCTAGTCATCATGTTACACTGGATAATCCTTCATGATTGCTGGGTAGTTGATAGATTATGCATGAAGTATCATTATGAATATGATCCAAAAAAGGTTTTTGTGGCTAAGGCTTTATTGTTATTGTTGTTGCTGTATTCAATACTTACACTCAGGATTTTTTTTTGAAGATGAAAATGATCTAAAGGCCTCATCTGTTCTCTTAAATCAATACTCTGTCTAACTTTATATTTTAAGTGAAGATGGTCTATGTATTGCAGATTTTTGCCTCTTTCTCTCTCTTTTCCTATTTCCCCCTCTTCTCCAATTTCTCACAATAAACCTTTGAAATTCATATTCGCTGTGTTTTATTAACAAAATCACATGCATTTAGGGAACCAGGTTGTTCATTCCTTCTATGATTATATGATACCAACTAGAGATCATGTTTCTCAAATGGATGTTCATCAATTCAATTAAAAGCTTACAAAGCCACAATTCAGGTGCTGTATGATTATTTGGTGAGCTAGTCCTACTGATGCACTTCCTACCTAAAGCTTCTTATGGAACACTTGAAAAAAAAAAAGGAAGAGGGGGGAGAGGGGGTGTTGGGGAAGGTTGCAGTGAATGTGTTTCTTCTGGGACTAAGACGTGGTTGTTGTAGAATGCGTTCCTGAAAAACGTCATAATAATAATAGTGCTTTAGGTTCCTTTGTGCTTACTGAGCAACCATGAGTGTTTAATGAGATTGTTCTTTTTCGTTTGGATTAAAATGAGTTGAGAAGCAATATAAACATTGGCAATAGTGAGAACCTTTTGTCATATCTGTCTCTCCTTAAAATTAACAAAAAACTGTATCCTCTAGTCAGTAATGTTGGTTGTGATGTCTCCTTCACTAAAAGGGTTCTTATGAATGCGTTTGGTCAGCTTTCACTGCTACACATTTCCTCATCAATTTTTATTTTTAAAAATTTCCTTAAGTTCATCATTATCTGTTAGTTTGGGTTTTGGAATGCTTAAAGATACCAGGTGAGAGTGATTTGATAGTCAACTGATTGCTGCCAATTCTATGGGGGTAACTTTGGATTGTCTGTGTGGATTTTATTACAGGCCTTCTAGTATTTCTTTCCGAGTAAGGAAATGTTGTAATGGACCTTTTCATCTTACAAAGCGAAGCATGGCTAGGATTTGTGCAGAAATCAACCTTTCATTGTCAAAGGCTAATTGGATCCTATTCCTGGTCTGGTCTCTGCTGTTGAGACGGTTGGGAGAGGTTGGGTGGGATGCTATTGATTATGACAATTGGTTTTTGGTGTAGAATCATTGGACGGTGATGGAGTAAAGCTTACGTCAAGTGAACTGGCATGAAGCGGTCATTTTTGAAAACGTGTTATGTCTGTGTCGTGGGCAATATGCATTGGAGCACTAGATGCAATCAAACTCACAGGGATGGATTCACCAGTTATTTAGTGCTGGTTTGGTTATATTTGAAATTCGACAGTTCACTATGAAGTTAAGCCAGAAACATGAAGAAAGTAAGCTGTTTAATTCAGATGACACCTAAAAACAATGGGCGTTAGCGAGGAAAATGGAACTTGGAAAGTCTATGCTTTGGGGGTTAAAGTGAATACACTCATTGACAAGTATTTGTTTGTGCTGGTTCAATGGATAATCTAGTTCAAACCATCATTTTAGCCTAGTTGTCCTCTACCCTTCCTGATGAGCCGAAGTCTTCTGCAAATCTGGAACAATTTTGGCCATAAGAACTGAATATAATGCTTGCATTTCAAATGTAATCCAAGTTGCCATAGAATAAGAATTTTGTTGGAAACGGAAGCATTGACCATAACAACAATAAAGCATGCATGCAATGCAGCTGAGATAGGATGCAATTGTTACAGTAGTAAAGAGGGCAAATAAGCCATTAAAACAAATATTTTCGTAACTATTATATTTAAAATTTTTTGAATCAAGGGCAGTTAAGGAATCATGGGAACTATGATCAAGGATGAATTCTTTTAGAATTACAAAAATATATTTAGGTCTCTTATCTCTGCACTACATTAGAATAGTGAAAAAAGAATACATGTGATTGGCCTAATTTTTAAGAAATTTGTAGCCAACTTCAAAATTTTGAACTAACATTTTCTTGTTATTGTAATGTTTGCATAACATCGTGTATAGAAGAAAAAATTCAAAGGTAACAACGTTTAGTTTTTACTAGGCAGAAGAGGAGAAGAATAGGAGCATTCATCTTATTACATCAGGATAAAAACAATTTATAGTATACAATACAAGAAAGAATAAAAATATGCTTGGACCCCTAACCAATGTTCAGCTAAGGGAAAGCCAAAATTTGAAAAACTCATATCTCAATAAGTCATTTTTAACTTCTATTCTATAGTCGGCAGAACCAGAACCAGAATCAGAACATAGTAAAAACCTAATTTTCCTAGTTAAATTACGAAGTATCAGACTTGTAATTTTTGAGGCTCTTGTTTGTCTAAGATCACAAATGCGTGATGTTTAATCTAAATGAAAACAAGCCCACAGTGGTGCATTTCAACTCCTGAACCCTTTGGTTAAAAGTGAAGATGTTCAGAGCCTGAACTCACCAATAATCCCCACAAGAACACAAGCCATCCCTTAAATGGTGGAATATACTCCCATCTCGAATAATAATCTTGCAGTGGCTAAAATTGGAAACAAATTTCATAAATGAGTGATCACAAATTCAGAGATTCTTCATTATCTGAATTGGTGTTCCATTTGGCATGCACAAGATCCATTAGGCAATGGGAAGCTTCTCGCTATAGTAGATAAGCTCAGCTTGTTTTTGTTCCTCTTCCACATCAGGCAGAACAAAGGTTGTATCTAAAGCGTCTATACAGGTCTTTCAATGTCAAGTGGATCTCTCCAATCTCATTATGTTTTTTTTCCCCCATAAGGCAGTAGTGTAACTTGTTCTTGATCTGAATCCAGCTGATACCTGGTTCTTTGCTCACTCCCTTATCTTTCATTGATTGCCTTATTTTAAAAAATGTGTCCCACATACCTTGAGATGCATTTATATTTGGACGTTTTGGATGAGAGCTACAGCTTCAGAACTTCGTCCTGCTCTCCCATGGAGATCAACCATACATGTATAATGATAAACCAAAGGGGTAATTCCATAATCTTTGCTCATGGAATTAAAATAGGCCCAACCTTTATCCAAAAACCCTGCATGGCCACAAGCGCATAGAAACCCAAGAAAATTGATTTTATTAGGAAAAAATCCCCAAGGCTTTCATTTCTTCAAAAATCTCAATCGCTTCTGTACCTAGTGCATTCTGTGAACAGCCACCTAAAACTGCATTCCACGTGACTATGTCTCGGTCAGGCATTTTTTCAAAGGCACAAAGACCATCCAAATTTGTATACTAGGAAAAGGATTAGTTCCCCAAGCTTGGCTGCACCAAGGTATGCACAAGCACTGAGGAGGCTAGTAACTGTTAGTTGGTTTAGACACATTCCTCTAGCTAACATGTCAAGGAACAATTTAAAGGCAACATCTCCTTGCCCTGCTTGCTCATAAGCTGAAATAACGGCAGTTCACGAGACCACATCCTGCACAAGCCTAGAAACGAGTGGATTCCAAAACAATATCCCTCACTCTCATTGTACTAAAAACTAGTGAACTATCTCCTATACTTTTGCACTTTGCATGCATAGAGATCAGCCCATTTCCTACAAAATAATTGAATTGACACATTGTTTTAATGGTAAGTGAGTGTATCTGTCTACGCACCTCAACATCTCCAATGTTTGAACAAGCAAAGGGAGCACTAGTAAAAACTGGAATGATTTGGAACATTTCCAGATCTATGAAGCTCCGTAAACAACTCTAAAGCTTCTCTGCTATGTCCATTCTGTACAAACCCTTCAATCATGGCAACCCACGAAGCAGCATTTTCCACAGGGATATGCAAAAAGATATCTTTTGCTTCTTCAATCGTTCCATTCTGGGCATACGCAGCAACCATAGCATTCCGTATAACCACACTGGGGGTTAGTAATCTCATCAAATACACGTCTGGCTTCATAAATCATCCCCTTTTGAGCATATGCAGTTTCAACAGCCGCTCGTTTAGCAACACCCTTTACTGGATCCCTCTCATAAAATGCAATTGCTTTGTCCAAACTATGACATTGTGCAAATGCTAAAATCATTATATTGTGGACCTGTGGTCCACGAGTACTCATTCCTTTCTGGCATCATCTCAAAAAACTAAACTCCAAACTACCAATCCTAGTATAATCATCCAAAATGGCAGTCCCCACAACCACATCTTCTTGATTGTCAGTGTCCTTAAAGTCTCAACCAACTCTAAATCATTCAACCTCATCACCATTAATAATGCCACGACCAACACCGCCTGGTCCAGTCTCACCCCACTTCCCACCATCATCAAAAACACACCCCACGCTTCTCTATACTCACTTATCTCAATAAACTCGGATACCATAACCATCCAAGACACCAAATTCCTCTCCCCCATTTCCTAAAATAACTCATGTGCCTCCCTTATAGTACCACAATGGCAATAGCGAGTAATCATTGAATAATTTGAATTTGACGACAACCTCGTGCACTCCTCAAATCACTATTCTGCACATAGGCACTAATCATAGCATTCCAAGAAACCACATTCCGCTCAAGCATTGCCTTAACAAGCACTCGGGCCTCATCAACAAGCCTGAATTTGGAATACTTAGTTAACAAAATAGTCCAGGTTCTCACATTCTTGCCTTGAAATGCACTGAAGAGAGTTTTGTGCCTCATGTAAGAGACTGTTTTGGGAGTACTCAAAAATCATGAAATTCTAAGAACTTGGGACTCGGTGAGGCATTGATAGAGTTGAACAGGTGTCGAACAGGTGGCGTGCCTCTGTGTCACAGGGTCAAATTTTTCACTCAATTTTCTACCTGTGATGGCCCTATGTCTTTGACTTAGTCTTAACCAACACCACACATACTGCAGGAAGCACTTAGAATAGATTATATAGGGACTCACACACACGGTACACATTGTTTACAGGGAACCCACCCCTAACTTTTATTACTTAATCTCAAGTACAAAGAAAACTCTTTACAAGCCTGGAGAAACACATACAATTCTCCCTAAAGAAAAATACACTCAACTGTTGATGCCCCAACAGCATTAGGGTTATATACACAGAAATAATTGTTATGGCAGTTACTGCCTAGTAACTATCTAGGTTTTGGACAATCTGCCACTTATGGTCTGACTTAGGACATCTTGAACTGACGCTGTCTTGGTTTGCTCTCCACGTTTTCAGCCCCTACACAGCAAGTTTGAACATCAGGAAAACCAAAAACTGCTTGGTAACTACTTGGTAACTGCTCATGTATATCAACACATGCACAACCCATGTCTCAGCAAATCACGAGGCTTCTACTCACCATTCAGCAGCCCACACAGCATCAGAATAAATGTTTTCAGATCTTTGGCCCATGCTTATGCCATCTCCCATCAGCCAGCACAATCCACACAGCATGCCTACATGCAGCACACACTAAGTAACTGCTATCAGCCCACTAGCAATTGTCCATGCATTTAGCCAACACTCACCAGCCTAATGCCTTGCACGCAACATCTATTTGCACATCCTTATGCAGCCCAGCCTTGCCTTGCACACAAGCAACCCAGCCCACACACAAGCAATCAGCAACTAGGCCACCAATGCTATGCACCACCAAAAAAGGTCAGCACCACTTACTGCTACCCATAATAAAACCAACTCTGCCCACCATGGCCCTACTCTACCATGGCCTTGGGGCATCATATGGAGCAAGGCGTTTCCACATGCTACCCCTTTAAACTGCTTATCGTTCTAACTCAAATAAGAAGGTTCGGCATGTCCCCCTTGAAGAGCCCTTAGGAGCATTACTAATCTGGCATGAGGAACCATCAATGTGTTGGGAAAACATGTAGCCAAATGACTGTCCTAATGCTACCCAAGCACCATCATTCATCATGCCATCATCAGCAACAAGTAAAGCTCCTAACAAACCACCCCCACCAGAAGAAGCCGACATCCTCATCGGTAGGGTAGCTTTAAATGCCTTCACTTCCTTTTCAGACTACCATAGTGTTGATTCCTTCCCCCAACTTGCTTCTAATTCAGTTGCCCCTTTCCACTTCACTAAGTAATATGTTATCATGTTTCCTCCCTTTCGATAACCTATTACCTTCTTGTCAAGAATTATGTCTACTTCATGGTCAAACTACACCATGACAGTAGGTGGAGCATGCCTTATCTCATTCCTTACAGAATCCTCACTATCTTCGTGGTAAGGCTTTAAAAATCACACATGAATCATTGGGTGAATCTCCAATGTTTCTAGTAGTTTCAACTTGTAAGCAACATTATCAACTTTCTTCACAATTTCAAAGGGAACATCATACTTTGGAATCAAGTCTCAATGCACACTTTCACTTCTAAACTTCCTCCAAATCTGTGAAGTTAGCTTCAACAGGACTTTGTTCCCAACCTAGAACTCAAGAGGTCTCCTCCCTTTATCAGTATACTTCTTCATCCTTTGTTGTGCCTTCAACAAACTGTCTTGTTCTTCTTGTATCAACTCTTGCTTATTCATAGCAAACTTGTATGCTGTAGGACATCTACCCCCTGCTGTTTTGCTATTTCATGAGGAGTCAAGGGCTACTACCCCATTGCTAATTCAAATAGATCCATCCTAGTTGAAGAAGACTTGTGCAAATTATAGGCAAACTGTGCTGAATCCAACAAGTTCGGCCAATTTTTCTGAATTGCAGTCACATAGTGCCTCAAGTAATCTTCCAATACAACATTGATCCTCTTGGTCTAACCATTTGTTTGTGGATGATTAGTAGTAGAAAAATCCAACTATGAACCTAGCAACCCAAACAAAACTATCCAAAACCAACCAGTGAAATGAGAGTCTCTATCACTTACTTTATCTTTGGGCAAACCAAAGTACTTCACCATATTTCTGTAAAACAGATCAGCAGCCACTTCTGCTATGCAAGTACTAGGTGCAGCAATAAACACTACATTCTTTGAAAACCAATCGATAACTACAAACATTGAACCCATCCCCTTCATTTTAGGCAACCTAGTAATGAAATCCATTGAAACATAACCCATGGATTCTCTGGAATAAGAAGAGGTTGCAGCAAACTAGCTTCCTTTTGAGTTATCCCCTTATCTTGTTGACAAACAAGACAAGTTTTGACATACAAATCAATGTCTAACTCCATCTTAGGTCAATAGTAAGAACGGGACAGCAATGCATTCATTCCTTCCTTACTAGGATGTCTTGCCCATTGTGGATCATTAGTCTTTTTTAGCAACTCTTTATAGATCTTCCCACCAGGAACATACTGTATACACCGCATTTTGTACCCTTTACGACTTGGGCTCTCGTTCCCTAATGATGCTGAAATTCTAAGAGCCAAGCTTGGTTTAGGGCTTGATTAGATGTCAAAATTGACTTGAGAAATATTAAAATAAAAAATATAACTTTTAATGGACAAATAAATCTATTTTTGGAAAAGTAAGGCCAAGGAAATCCCCAACCTGCGCACGTAGGAATCAACCTTCACGCGTATGTAGGGTTTTAGAAACTATGAAATATAAGTTTTCTGCATTAAAGATTGAGGTTTGGAACGAATCCCACATCGTGTGGGAGCCGTTCCAAACCTTCATTTTCACAATGTAAATAGCCATATATGGTACCTTTTCAAATCACATAGAAATCCTAAGGGAAAACACTAAAATTCACTAGAAATAGTGAATCAAAGTGGAAGTTTTTCACAAAACATCCTCAAGTTAATTTTCTTTTGATTAGGGTTTTTTTTTTTGGCCTTGATCTTTGAGTTTAAGATTACTAATCACTTTTTTTATTGATTGTGAATAGATTTGACCGAGGGGAACGGTCAAAAATCAAACGTAGGAGCTTTTGTTTTGAGATATTGAATTCTAAACTCTTTTCTCTCTTTTCTGTTTTAATCTTGTTGCTAATCTTACTTTCTTTGCTTGTTTTATGTTTTAATATGTTTTCATAGCTTAGTTTTAGATAGCCTTTGTATTTTCAAGCATGTTAGGTTGTTAGATTTATTATTTTAAGTATTTCTTTGTTTTCTATGCTTGCTGCATTTTTGCGCTAGGGTTTCTAAGCAAGCCTGCGCACGCATGCATCTTGCATGCATGCTGGTCAAAGTATGCGCACGCATGTAGCTGGCCCATGCACCTAGGCCTCTGTATACGTGTGCATGCCGTTGTGCAGAAACCCTAATTTAGATTTCTACTTTGTTTTCTTTGCTTATTTCACATGCGATGCCTTTGTTTGTTCCCTCATTTATAGGTATTAGTCCTTGTTCTATGTTTGTTGTTTGTTTGTCTTTCACATGATTACATTAGGGTTTATATTTTGTTTCTTTGTTTTGATGCCATGAACACGCATTCACATGTTCATGCATTAATGCCATAGGTGTTGAGATGCAGCAAGGTAAGTGAGGTAAGTCATGAATTCATATATTCATGCATTTTTGTGTGACATAATCTTGTTTAGGGTTGATAAATATGATATGGTGGTTTGAATAAGCATGTTTATGTTCTTAATTCTTTCCAATGATCCATGATGATACCATGATTATTTGCTGCCTATATTCTACCTTGATTAAGTGTTTACATGCTTTGGATGTGATATGATGACATGATGCTAGATGAATGCTAGGTTGATATGAGATGCCATGATAAGTGTATACTAGGCTTGGATTGTGATATGCCATGATAGATGAATGATTAGGTTTGGGGATGATTGATGTCATGTTGCATGCTTAGATGTATGCTAGTGTGTGTGTGTGTGTATGAGTATAGATACAATATTGAATATGCCTTTAATAAGGTTAAGACATAAGACACAATGAGAGGAAGCCAATCCTAGGGTTTGGCGGTTTTAGGTACCTAACACCTTCCCAAAACCGTACCTAAACTCCGAACCCATACTCTGGTAGTAAGATCAAAAAGGTCCTTCCTCAAGAGAACATACATGGTTTCTAGGCCATTGCAAAAACTAGGTGGCTACTCCTTGTTGTGTCCATACATACAACTTGCCACCCTTTGCATACAATAACCCATTCTCAAGCCAGTAGCAATGCACTAGGCCTGTAGTCACATCTTGCACCAATTTCTGGTAGGTAGCATTAAGTTTTGAACTTTCCTTGATCCTTTTCGCAAAATCTGATTCAACTTTCGTCACGGAAGCAACATACTCTTGTACTTGTTTGCGGCTAAGTGCATCTGCTACTTGGTTGTGCTAGCTAGGTTTGTGCTCCCACACAAAATCATAATCCTGCAACAATTATTGCCATCTAGCTTGCTTAAGGGATAGCTTCTTTTGTGTGTTGAAGAAGGTGTTAGCCACATTATCAGTCCACACCATAAACTTAGGCCCCAACAGATACACTCTCCATACTAGCAAACAATGCACCACTGCAATCATCTCTTTCTCATATGTTGAACACTTTTGTTCTTCTTCATTTAGTTTCCTACTCTCATAGGCAACTAGATGCTTTTCTTGCACCAACACACCACTGATTGCTTTGTCATAAGCATCAATATAGACTTCAAAGGGCAACTCAAAATCGGGAAAACACAGCACTGGCTCACTTGACACAATAGCTTTAAGCTTCTTAAAAGCTTCTTTGCATGCATGTGTCCACACCCATTTCTTGTCATTTTTCAATAAATTTGTAAGAGGAGCAACCTTCTTGGAATATCCTTGAACAAACTTCCTGTAATAGTTAGCCAATCCAAGGAAAGACATTAACTTAGTCACTTTGATTGATGGAGGCCAATCAAGGATAGACCGCATCTTCCTCTCATCCATCTTCTTAAGACGTTTACTGACTTTATGCCCTAGGAACCTAATCTCTTGTTGGGCAAACTCACACTTCTCTTTCTTAACATACAATTGATGTTCTCTTAATCTAGACCTTCCTAAGATGTTCCAAGTGATCCTCCAAGGACTCACTATATATTACTATGTCATCTAAGTAAACCACAACAAATCATTCTACAAACTCATAGAATACATCATTCAACAAATTGCAGAATGTAGTAGGGGCATTTGTTAAACCAAAAGGCATAACTAGAAATTCATAGGAACCATACCGAGTTACACAAGCTGTCTTTGGTTCATCCCCTTCAGCAGTCCTCACCTGCCAATAGCCTGATCTCAAGTCCAGTTTGGTGAAGTAAGTGGCATTGCACAATTTTTCAATAGGTCTTGAATCAAAGGCACCGGATACTTGTTCTTCACCGTAGCTTTGTTTAAGGCTCTATAGTCCACACACATTCATAGCGAGCCATCTTACTTCTTTTAGAACAAAACTAGAGCACCATAAAGAGCTTTGGAGGTCTAAATGTAATCAGCATCAAGCAACTTAGACAATTACTTCCTTATTTTAGCCAATTCCATAGGGGGCATTCTGTATGGAGCCTTCGAAAGAGGTTTTGAACCAAGAACCAACTCAATCTTGTGATCAACAACACGCCTTGGTGGAAAGGTCTTAGGTAATTCTAGTGACATTACATCACCAAATTCCTCTAGCAGTCTAGCAACAACATTTGGATCTTCAACAAACTTGTCTTGCTTGACCTCAATCATTGTAGCCAAGTAAGTCATTTCCCCTTTCTTTAGCCCATGCTCAACCTGCATGGTTGACACCATCGGCTCTTTCCCCTTGCTAGTCTTCCTATTTCCTGTCACATATCTAGTAGGAACATAGTAGGGCTGTTTCTCATAAAAAAATAAGCTTCACCCTAATGAATGGAAACAAGGCAACCCTTGCTTCCACAAAGAACTCATCTCCCAAAATTACATCAAAATCATCCAACTGCATGATCAAAAGCAAAAGCAATTCCAGAATTAGGTTTTACCTCAAAGTTCACTACCTTGATCTTACTTGGACACTTGCTCACTTTTAGACCAAGTTGTTGGACCATACAATTAGCAACGAAATTGTGGGTAGCACCAGTATCAAGCATAGCTTCAGCACCATTCCCGTTCATCTCCACTTGAACATAAGACAACCTCTTAGAAGTACCTCCTGCACTAAGTGCATTCAGCAATTGTAAAGGGTTCACATGGCTGGGAACTTATTCATCGAAATGCCCTCTATCATCTTTAGCAACAATGACATTGAGCTTCTTGCACTTAATGTCACCCAGAATTACATCAAAATCATCCAATTGCATGATTAAAAAATTCACCTTTCTTGTCCACTTGCCAACCTTAAACTTCACACCAAAAGCAATTCTAGAAACATGTTTTGCCTCTGAATTCACTGCATTGATCTTACTTGGACACTTGCTCACATTTAGACCAAGTTGTTAGACCATACGATCAGCAAAGAAATTGTGGGTAGTACCAGTATCAGGCATAGCTTTAGCCCCATTCCCGTTCATCTCCACTCGACCATAAGACAGCCCCTTAGAATTACCTCCTACACTAAGTGCATTCAGCAATTGTAAAAGGTTCACATGGCTGGGAACTTCTTCATCGGATTGCCCTCTATCATCTTCAACAACAATGACATTAAACTTTTCACACTTAGGGTAGTTTGTAATTCCAACTCTGCCCAAAGCTACCACACAGACATGAAATTGAACAACTTGTTCTCTTCAGACGTTTTCTTAATATTAAGCATCAAAGAACTGAATGTCTTGACATACTCTTGCACCATACCAGTGTGTTTCAATTTCTTCAAGGAGTCTCTTACAACCCAAGCAATATTTGTAGGTAAGAACGGATCCTTCAATTCTTTCTTTAAGGTACCCCACGAGTCAATCTTTCCTCTACTAGCATCTGCATCATCTTCCACACAAGTTCTCCATCATAACTTGGCATCTCTTGAAAGATACATGCTAGTGACAGTCAACTTCTCTTAATCAAGTACCTTAGCAACCTTGAAGTATTGCTCCATGTCCCAAAGGAAATTCTCCAAATCCTTAGCATTCCTAGCACCATTAAAGTGTTTTAGTTTAAACACCTTCACTTTTGTGGCCACTTTCCCCTTTCTAGGAAGATCACAAATTGCCCTCTTTAACAAGGAAATTTTTGTCTCAAGTTGGCTTTGTGTCTCTCTTGCTACACTGCTATGGACATCCAATGCAGTAGCCAACTCTTCAACACGTATCAACACAACATCCCTTTGTCCAGAAAGTTCATTCTTCACCACTAAAGTTTCTGTAGAAAGTGCATCCAATCTGTCACACACAAAAAGTTGTTCTCCCTCTGTAGAAATCCCAAGTATGGTTTCCAAGACCGCCACTCTTGCCTTGGTGTTCGAAGATATTGCAACCTTAATGACCCTAAGTCCCTGACTTAGTCTCAACCAACACACACACACACACACACACACACACACACACACACACACACACACACACACACACACACACACACACACACACACACACACACACACACACACTACAGGAAACACTTAGAACATATTATATAGGGACAAAAACACACACACACACACACACACACTATGTTTACAGGGAACTCACCCCTAATCTTTATTACTTAATTCAAGTATGAAGAAAACCCTTTACAAGCCTAGAGAAACACACATAATTCCCCCTAAGGCAAAATACACTCTGCTATTGACACCCCCAACAACATTAGGGTCATATACACAGAAATAACTATTATGGCAGTTACTGCCTAGTAATTGCCTAGGTCTTGGATAATCTGCCACTTGTGATCTGACTTAGGACACCTTGAATTGATGTTGTCTTGGTTTTCTCTCCACATTTTCAACACCTACATTGCAGGTTTGAACATCAGGAAAACCAAAAATTGCTTGGTAATTGCCTAGTAACTGCTCCTGCATATCAGCACATGCATAGCCCATGTCTTAGCAGATCATAAGACTTCTGCCCACCATTCAGCAGCCCACACAACGTTTGAATAAACATTTTGAGATGTTTGGCCTAGTCCTAAGCTATCCCCCATCAGCCAACACAACCCACACAACATGCTCACATGTAGCACACATTAAGTAATTATCATCAGCTAACTAGCATCTATCCATGCATTTAGGCAACACCCACCAGTTCAATGCCCTGCTCATTGTTCCAACTCGAATAAGGAGGTTGGGCATGTCCTCCTTGAAGAGCCCTTAGGAGCATTACTAATCTGGCACGAGGAACCATCAATGTGTTGAGAAAACATGAAGTCAAGTGACTGGCCTAATGTTGCCTAAGCACCATCATTCATTATGCCATCATCAGCAACAAGTAAAGCTCCTAACACTCTGTGACATGACTGAGTTTAGAAAGGTCTAGGATGGTTTTGTTAGATTGGAAAAGATGAGTCTTTTAGAGAGAAAGAACGAAAGTGAAAGAAATGACGTATTATCATTGAACATAGTGGGAGATGCTGGAACTGATCTCTCACTTTGAGAGGAATTGAGTCACTTTGTACTTTGTAGGCCGCAACACACACACCCCTAGTGAGAGCAAGTGAAAGGATAATAATCGGTTAATAAATCAAGTTTTAATATCAAGAAAATTGTTTTAATACTAGTTTTTTTTTTTTTTTTTTAAATCACAATTGTTATTAAAAAAAAAAAATCACAATTATATGGTTCAAATTATACATGACATTAGCTTACACTTTTCTTAAAATATACATTTATAAAATATGTAATTTCTAAAAGGGCAAATAGTTGAATCTTAAGAGGGAATCTAAGGAATAGAACTCAAGTACTGTATCTAAATTTTGTCCATCCTAAAATATGTAATAGTTTCTCATTATATATATAAAATTTAGAATTTAATTGGATTTAGACTCTTCGGTTTTTGCACTCAATAATTCACCTGCCACAAAAATTAAAAAAAATTAGATAGACATGTGGCAAAAATTGGACTCTAATTGAAATCTAATTTAAAATCTATTTGGATTTGGACTCTTCAATTTTTACATTCAATTTTTCTTGGTACAAAAATTAAAAATTAAATGGGACACATGGTGAAAAATTGAGAATCCTTTTTTTTTTTTTTTTGAAATCTAATTGAATTTTCTCTTAACTTTGACTTTTAATATATATATATATATATAAGAAATTGTAAAAAAAAAAATCAAAATTTCTTTTGGCACCTGTTAACAAAATTAAAAAAAAAAAAAAATAGTATTGATCTATTCAACTCATTGTTATGGAGATATAATTACTAATTATAGCTAATTGTATATGGATTATATTAACCATTTCAATTTTTTACCCTCATTTAATGGGGTGTCAAGGCACTTTAAACTTACAATAGAGTTTTTTTATTAACTTTTTCTATTTTCTTATAAGTGCAAATACTGTTTTGGTCCTTATATTTTGAGACCATAATTAATTTGGTCCCTACATTTTGGTAGTAGTCAATTTGGTCTTTGCTATTTTCAATATAGAGTCAATTTGGCTTCTACCATTAAATCACTAATTGAAAATGCCTATGTGGCAAACAGTGTGTATTATTGGCACACTTAGGGCTGATGTCGCTTATAAAATAATATTAAAAAATTATAACAAACAAAAAAAAAAGCCACCTCACCTAAAAATAAATAAAAATTAGAAAAACACAAAAACAAAAACAAAATTAATTCCTCAATTAAATCAAAAAAAGAAAAAAAATCCGAATGAAATTTTTTTCTTTCACTTTCTTGCCAACCAATCACACAATACATCCAAAACAAATCATTTCTAATTCATTTTCTCTTCTTTTCTTCCACTTTCCTGATAACCAAACACTAAAACCCATCTGGATATCAAATTCCCCAAGAATAGCCGTCGGCCACCACTAATCATCCACACCCACTAAAACCTAGTCACACCGTAGCAACAAAACCCCAAATGAACCCATGCTAGAAACCTCAAACCAATCCAACCCATCCGTAGCAACAAAACCCAAATCAACTTAAAGCAAAATTTTGAGACCCAAAGCAACCAACTATGCAATAGTGAGAGAGGTTGTGTTTCAAGCTCATCAAATCTCAGTTTGTTTATTGCGCAAAACTGAGATGACATTGCCATGACTAGCCATGTTTGTGTGTCTGTACACATACATACATACATATATACATACATACATATATATATATATATATATAGATATATATATATATATATATAGATATATATATAGGTTTGGTGGCTGATAGAAGGCTTAATGGCTTGATGCTATTGCTAAATCTTAGATTTTATTGATGGCATTTTTATTGCTTAATTATGTGTTCATAACAGACCCACTTATGCCCTCCAATCCATTCACTGCTTTGCTCCAAGAAACTCTGCCCTTTGCAAATTACCCCAAACGGCATGTCTAACAACTTAGGGTACGTTTGGTACACTGAATGTGAATTATAATAAGAATGGTAATCTTTATTATCAGGAATAAAATGTGTTGTAATGAAATAACTAAACCTATTCATTAGTTTGGTTGTGAGTTGTAATATTAGAATAAAATTTATGATCTATTTAAGGAAAAATCTCATTCATACAATTATATTTCTTAGAAAATAATATATTTTAAATTTTAGAGAGATGAGTTATTTTTTTATGATTTTTTATTTCCATAATTGTTAGGTGGATATGGAAAGTTTATTTATTTGGAAATATATAAATGTTAGAAATGATTACATTTACTAATGAATAGCTATTACAACCCTTTTAGAGAAGAATAATTATTCCACATTTTAAAGAATAGTTATTCATAAGGAATGACTATTCATTGTAATAAAAACATAACCAAACTATTGAATAACTAAACCATAAGAATAACTATTACATTACAGTGCCTATTACAGTCTACCAAACGTGCCATTAGAAACTGTAGCTCACCGTGAAAACCTTCAAGAACTCATCTAGACCCCAATCAACCCTCAGACACCAATAAATTTTGATATTGCAAACAGATTGCAGTGGGTGATGATGCTGTGTTATAAGATCGTGTTAACGAATTTCTTCTAGGATGTAATGAATATTTTCAGCCTAATTAATTTATTTTTATTTTTTGTATTTTTCTAATTTAATATTTTTTTAGGCGATGTGGCATTTTTTATGTTGGTTAAATTTTTTAATATTATTTTATAAGCCACGTCAGCTTTAAACATGCCAACAGTGCACATAGTTTGCCACATTGACATTTTCTGTTAATGATAATTGACTCCAAGTTGAAAATAACATAGACCAAATTAATTGCTACTAAAATGTAGGGACCAAATTGACCGCAGCACCAAAATGTAGAGACCGAAATGGTATTTTTGCCTTTCTAATATAGGCAGATCTTCTGAAGCCTCCCGTAATAGATGCCAAAGGCACCTACTACAAGAATCCATTTTATAATTATATATATTAAGCACTAAATAAATGATAATATACCTATATTTTTATCACATACCTTTTTTTTTTTTTTTTGCTGAATAAAGGGGAGGGGGGGGGGGCAGGGGTGATCATTGTGACTCACCCCCCGGGTGTGACCATAAGGGCACCCCCCACTAGAGAATGTTGGATTGAGCCATAACTACTGTGGTCTGGAGTGATCATAGACCTTACCCTAGCACCTCGAGAGAACTAGTAATCTGGGATTCCTTAGCAAGGATACCTAAATTCTTCCCCAGGTACTCACTCGGGCTCAAACTAGGGACGACAAATCTGATTCACGGAACCCAACCACCAGGTCACCCCTCTCGGGGCTTTTATCACATACTTTTATAGCATATCAATTCAAAAACCAAATAATATACATTCTTAACATCACTCTTATATAACAAGGAGTTCGTTTTAGCAACACCAATCATTAATTTAAGATGAATCAATAAATTAACTTAATTGGACCAGATTGCAAATATCAAATAAAAGATCATGATGAATTAAATCAATAAATCAAATTGTTCTTATTTTTTTAATTTGCAAATGAGTCAAGCTCAAGCCTAAGTTTAGGATTGATTGTTAAATAAACTAGTCGCAAACCCACACAATGCATGAGAATATATGATTATTTTGAGATATGGTATAATTTATACTTTACTTTCTAAATTTAATTGTAAATAATTTCTTCTCCCTAAAAATTAAATAATTTCTAAAATCAATTTCTACCTCTCTATTTTTACAAATATATAATTTTATCATTTTTGGTGTTTTTAATTGATATCGTTATTTTTTGAAGTGCTCCATATTCTTCTAACTATTGTTATTATGCATTACATTTTCCTAATTCCTTTTAGTACAACTAAAATTTATAAGTTTCTAAAATTTTTAAGAGAATTATAAATTTCTAATTCTCTTAAAGAGATTAATGTGATAAGAAAAAATTATTACATAATTGCAATTGATATTACTCAAATAATTGATAAGCACATTCAAATACATAGTCATGTAGATTGTGTTTTGATATAAACTCAAATTCTCACTTCCAAACAAACTAAATGTTAACTCAAACAAAAACTAAACCAAAACTATAAGAGGAAGTGAGAGGACTTGTGATGAGAGACTACAAAAAATGCAATAAACATATCAACTCAAAGCTATTAAAAAATATAAAAATTCATCAACTTAAAGTAAAGTTGCAAGAAAGGATTAAAAATAGAGAGATGGAGATAACATAATCACTTGTTTCAAGAGAGAATATAACAAAGAATAGCAAAGTTATAGAATAAAAGATGATAAGAAGAATATTCATGTTAACATATAATAGGCTATGGCCTTTGGCCCAACTTAATTTATTTGTATAGAACACATACTTTTACTACACACTCTACCTCCTATATAAAGGCACTCATGTATAATTTATTACTTGTGAAATACAATTCTATTGATTCAATATTTCTAACATGGTATCAAAGCCACTGCTTTGACATTTTTGGTGTGCTATCTGCAGTCTAGTCTTCTCAGTGTTCTCTGTTGCCCCCATCGTCGATGTCGCCATCAAACTCACCATCATACACTGAAGACCACTACCTCTTCTAGAAGCCACCTTAAATTTTGCCCGATCTTGTCATTGTCGTTACCATCGAAATCGTCTTTCTATGATCTACATCATCAGAAAAGAATCAGCGTCATTGGAGGTCCCATACGCCTTCATGCACCACCACTCACTATGTTGTTGTTCTGCACATTCTTCAATACCTAAAGGGCACTCTCTTTCATGGCCTTTACTATTCTGCTCAGTCTCCTCTTATTTTTCGTGCATTATCTGATGTTGATTGGGCAGAAGATCCCACTGATCGAAGGTCAACCATTGGTTATTGTTTTCTCCTTGATTTTTCTCTGATCTCTTAGTGAAGTAAGAAACAAACCTTTATGACTCGCTCCAATACTAAAGTGGAATATCATGCCCTTGTTGATACCACATCTAAACTCCTCTAGCTTTGATGATGGCTTCTTAAGGATTTAGGTGTGTCTACATCCTCTACCACTTCTCTTTATTTTGATAACCAAAGTGTCATTCATATTGCTCACAATAATGTCTTCCATGAACGGACTAAATACATCAAGATTGATTGTCATTTTATCCATTATTATCTTGTTCATGGTGCTCTCAATCTCCTTTAAAGACCAACTTGCAGATATCTTCATCAAGTCACATCCTAAGTAACGGCTTTGTGTTTTGGTTAACAACCTCAAGTTGGTCTCACACCCACCTTGAGTTTGAGGGGAGCTGTTAATTTGTAATAAGATATGGGCCTTTGGCCCACCTTATTTTACTTGTATAACACACATACTTGTATAACACACATACTTGTACTGCACACTCTGCCTCTTATATAAAGACACTCATATATATTTGATTACTTGTGAAATACAATACTATTGCTTCAGTATTTCTAACAATTCAAAATAAAAGATATAGTTGTAAACACCAATTTACCAAAGTCATGCTATATAATAGAATAATAATAATAATAATAATAATAATAATAATATATTCCTTTATTTTGGTTGAATTTTAATTCAATCTTGCATCTTTACTTTAAGTTGATGAATTTTTGTGTTGAGTTATACTTTAAGTTGATCTAATTTGTTTGTGTTTTTAAGTTATTATAAAGGCACTCATATATATTTTTTTACTTGTGAAATACAAAACTATTGATTCAGTATTTCATAACAATTCAAAATAAAAGATATAATTGTAAACACCAAATTACCAAAGTCATGCTATATAATATAATAATATTATATCATTATATATCTATATATATATATATATATATAGAGAGAGAGAGAGAGAGAGAGAGAGAGAGAGAGAGTAACACCTTCTTGTGTGAGAAAAATATAGATTAGTGGGAGAGAATAATATATTTATAATAAAGAAGATGGGATAAGAAAAGTCAAAATAAAAGGAAGAGTATCAATAGGGTAGAGAGGAATGGGGAGATAAAAAGGTAAAAGAGAGAAAAAAAATGTTGGAGGAAGTTGGAAATTAATAAAGAGAAGTTTTTATTTTTTTTATTTTTTTTGGGGGGGGGGGGTTAAAAATAGAGAGTAAGAGTTGGAAATATATGAATTTTTTTTTTAGAGTAGCAACACTAAATACTACATTTCGGCATATATATATATATATATATATATAACAACTTATTTATGAATACGTAAACACTAGAAATTAAATGGGTGATGTGTAGCAAAGCGATAGACTAGCATTAAAGTGGGTGACACTTGACCATTATATCTCTCACTCCAAGCAATCAATTGGTTAACCAATATCTCAAACCTTGACATTAGCTATATCCAACAAATAGTCCCCCCTCCCCTCCCCCCCAAATTTGAGAATCATATCTATCAATCACTTTTTGTTTTAACCTAGTTAAAAATATTACTACAAATAGCCTCCTCCCTCCTGCGCGGGGATCAAATCAAGGCTACTTCATTTCCCTATACTAAGGAGATACCATTCAGCTTAACTCACATGATATATCCATCAATCACTTGGTTGATCTATTGAGTAGATGCCAAAAACTTTCCAATCCACTACTCACAAGGACTCCCCAAATACCATTATTGATTTTGGCCATATAGTTGGCTAAGTAGGGACTATTTATTTATGAGATTACCAATTAGCAAACCACTCAACATTAGTGGAAGTTGCCACTATGCTCATATTTGATAAGAGCACCTCAATCTTATTTCTTATCTTGAAAGGGCCTTGGCTTAGATGCAATGTGGATCACACCGAATGTTTGGACTAAGCTAGGCTAACTTAGCAGCAGATCACGAGCAATCAGGTATTCAGGTTGTTGGATTGTTAGGTTTAGTGTCCTAAAATCCTATTGTATAATGCTATGTATGACATTATGTATGACTTAATGTTGTGATTAATAAAGTTGTTTTATTATTATTTGAAATAATGGTAATATTTGGACATTATCATATAGTCCATGAGATGCATAGTATGTGATTTAGTCATAGAAAATATAAGTCACAAGTTCTTTGTAAACTCAGAATTTTAGTTCGTAGTCGGTGATGAAATTGGACATTTCATCTATGAAGACTATAACATATCAACTAAGATGATTTGTCTTGATCATGAAAGTGGAGACTTCTAGTTGATGAGTTGATATGTTTTAAGAGTTAAGACATATTAAACTGGACCGCTGTGAGATTTATTATTCTTCTAATGACTGTCAAATGAATAATAAATCTCACGACTTCTATTTACATGAACTCTTAATCCTGAGAAAATAATGGACCTAATCATAAAGTGTAGGTTGCTTTGATATATCAGGAGTGAGATCTAATATAACGGTCAAAACCTCAATATATTGGGCAGCCACATTTAGTGTTAATGGAACATATATTCTTAAGATGGAATTTATAGTCTCTTAACGGAGATATAAAATATTCCCTTGAAAATAAGTTTAATGGGTTCGGTTATTCAGAGAGTTAGGCCTAACCACTTTGGTAAGAAATTACTAAAGTATATATTTATGAAATTGGATTTCATAAATATATGATGAATAACTTAAAAAAGATTAAACCAGGTACTTAAGGATTAAGGTGTAGTAATTTACAAAGTGACAGTCTACATTCATGACTTTGTATTATTACGAATATTTTATGAAGGGGTGCATGTATAATAAAGTCTAGGGATATAATTTATTAATAAGGTCTAGAGTGCAATTATATTTATATAGTGGTATTAAATATAATTAATGGTAACTTTGGACTTGTCAAGAGTTGACAGAAAAACCCAAGGCCCATTGGAGGTAGAGTCTTATTTGTTCCCTCTTAATCCCACTCCAAGCCACACACTAAATCTCAATTGGAAAGGCCCAAAAGGTTAGCCTAATTAGATAATCAATTATGTGGAGAGAAACATACAGAATTTTTAAGAACATGAAATGGTGTGTATGTTAGTGTAAGACTCTCTTTCATTCTCCTAGAACAAACTGATTGAGAGAACACACTTCTTAGGCAATAAGTGGAATTGGAGTGAAGATTGAAAGTGTTCTCAAGAATTTCTAATCTTCGGTTTTGAAATTCACCATACCAAGATACACTCTCTTATTCCTAAATTCCGAACCTTACATATTACATGTTAACAATTGTGAATGAAGTAGATCCGTTAATTTTCCGCTGCGTACATTCATATTTCCAACAAGGTTGTCCATCACGCAAATCACAAGAATGTGAATAATGTGAGGCCTTGGGTTGAGGAGATGGCATGTCAAACCACGAGCCACGGTGTTAAGAGCCAAGTCTTGTCCACCAATGACATTGGGATAAGTTGCATGTCCACAAGGTCCTTGCCCAGTCACAACTAATGGCTGAGTCCACAAAATAGAGGGTTATATATGGACTTCATGAAATTCTGCTCTGTATAGGTAGTGTTGGTGCAAACACAATAATAATGGAAATAACACAATGAGAAACTGAATAGTACTTCTGAATATTATTAATTCAATGAGAAAAATTACACAACACTATTTGGACTGAGGCGCGGCACTCGCTCTCTTTAAGGAGATTCAAGCCCTTGGTTGGCTAAACTTAGTAACCGGTGCAGACCTTCTCTAACTTGTCTCCCCTAGGATACAACAGCCCAACAAATGTTGTATGGCTAGAACAACTTCTGCACAAAGTATTCAAGCCCAAAGCTCCACCAGAAGAACACCTTTCTTTGGCCCGAAATTTCTTAAGTATTTAGGAATATTATAGAATTCACTCTCTCACACAATACACTTTGCTTTTAACTATTTTCTTCATTCACTCTTGATATGAGATTAGTCCATAGCATAGTCGTATATATAGTCTTCCAACCCTTCACATAACCTACATGTTATTTATTAATTTAGAAAACTTCTCTTAATTTATTTAATCTAGCTTACATACAAGTAACTCTTTCTTTAACAACTCTTTCTTTAACAACTTTTATTATAACTCATCTCTTTATTCATCTTCAGTTATTTTGAGTTTTAACATATTTAATTTAAAATGTACTAACATAACATATTTAATTTAAAATGTACTAACATTCCCCCACTCATTTTAATATTAAATTTGGAAAATGAGAGATTACCGGGCAAAGAGGGATTATTATGCATCATGAAGGTGTGCTCTGCATTGAACCTTCACTTAGTGAAACAACAATCTCTACTCCAGAGTCAGTAGTGGTCTCCGACTTGAACTATGACTGCTTAAGGGAAATAAAGTATTGATGCTCACACATAATGATCCAGGTGTTGACATGAGCTTTTATAGCTAGCACTTTACGGCCGTGTGCTGATCCCAGTTTCATGAGTGTATTTAAGATTAAGTCCAAATCTCATAGGGAGCGGCCCCACCCCCACACTCACATAGGTGAAATTTTGTCAAGGGTGCTCCTGTAATTCTGACACCCCACTCATACGAGCTACAAATTTCATTAAGAGTTTTTTACTCAACCTCTCCACATTACAGGATAAATGCACTTACATCATAGGGATGAACAATTAAAAAATTATTTACAGAATAAATAATTAAAAAATGAATAGTGCATTTCTTACGACCATCGTATGATTCGTTTTTCCCATTGAACCCAATTCTCAGGATCTCTGGTCCTTGGGTTGGGTATCCTCATACATGGCTCATGATTCTATGGACTTTAGTCCCATCCCCCTCGATGTATTCCAGACTCTATCTTTTGCCAAGGCCTTGGTAAATGGATCTGCAAGATTATCATTAGATTTAATATAATCCACAGTTATGATGCCACTACTCAAATAAGATCGCACGGTACTGTGCTTTCTTCTTATAGGTCTGGATTTACCGTTGTAGTAACGGTTTTTAACTCTACCAATTGCGGCAGTGCTATCACAATGAATTAATATAGGTGGAATTGGCTTTTCCCAAAGTGGAATTTCATATAACAAATCTCTAAGCCAATTTGCCTCTTCACTAGCTGAAGCTAATGCTATTAATTCAGCTTCCATTGTTGAATTAGCAATTATTGTTTGCTTTTTAGATTTCCAACAAATAGCACCACTACCTAAGGTAAAAATATAACCAGTGGTAGAGAGAGAATCACCTGACAAAGTATTCCAATCGGCATCACTAAAAGCTTCAATCACAGCAGGGTACTTTTTATAAAATATGCCATAGTTTTTGGTACCAATTAAATATCTCATGACTCGCTCAATAGCTAGCCAATGATCTTTACTAGGCTTGCTAGTAAATCTACTAAGCACTCCTACTGCATATGCAATGTCAGGTCTAGTACAATCAGTAGCATAACGCAAACTACCAATGATACTAGCATAATCCTTTTGATTAAAAATCTCATCATCATTATTCACAGGAAATAAATGAATACTAGAATCAAAAGGAGTAGCTACACTTTTGTGATCATGAAAATTATATTTCCTCAATATTTTCTCAACATAATGTGATTGATCAAGATATATTCCATCACATGTTTTTGTAATTTTCATGCCCAAAATAAAATTAGCCTCACCAAGATCTTTCATATCAAAATGGCTTTTAAGCATATTTTTTGTCTCATTTATAACATGCATATTTGAGCCAAAAATCAACATATCATCCACATAGAGGCTAATAATAACATGTAGATTATTCCATGATTTAGAATAAATACATTTATCACATTCATTTGATTTATAACCATTCTCAATCATGTAGGAATCAAACTTTTCATGCCACTGCTTAGGTGCTTGTTTTAAGCCATATAGGGATTTAGTTAGCTTACATACCTTGCTTTCTTGTCCAGGCTCTACAAAGCCTTCGGGTTGGTCCATATAAATCTCTTCCTCTAGGTCCCCATTTAGAAAAGCAGTTTTTACATCCATTTGATGAATTTTCAAATCAAAAATTGCAGCAATAACAATTAACAATCTAATAGATGTAATTCTTGTTACCGGAGAAAATGTATCAAAGAAATCAAGATCAGCTTTTTGTTTAAAACCTTTTGCAACAAGTCTAGCTTTAAACTTATCTATTGATCCATCCGGTTTCAATTTTTTCCTAAGGACCCATTTACAACCTATGGTCTTACAACCCGGTGGAAGATCTACTAATTTCCAAGTTCTATTAGAAATTAGAGATTTCATCTAATCATTTACAGCCTCTTTCCAAAATATAGCATCAGGTGATGTTAAAGCCTCTTTTAAATTTTGGGGATTTTCCTCAATGTTAAAGACATAATAATCAGGACCAAAATCCTTTTCAACTCTAGCTCTTTTACTTCTTCTAGGTTCCATTTCAAAATTTTCTTGATTTTGTAAATGTGATGTAGAAGAACTAGGTTGTGACAAAATATTTTCTTCACCCCCACTATTTTTCAATTTAAAAGGAAATTTTTCTTCATGAAAAATTGCATCTCCAGATTCAAAAATTATTTTGTTTTCAAGATCAAAAAATCTATAGGCTGCACTATTAATCGCATAACCAAGAAAAGCACAGGTAGTAGCTCTTATACCTAATTTAGGTATTTTAGGGTCAGTAAGCCTTACATAAGCAAGACAACCCCATACTCTCAAATATCCCAAATTTGGCTTATGTCCTTTCCACATCTCAAAAGGTGTGGTATGTGACTTTTTATGTGGCACCCTATTCAAAACATGACATGCAGTTAAAATAGCTTCACCCCAAAAATGTAAAGGTGCACCAGATTCAATTAACATGGCATTTGTTAACTCAATTAAAGTTCTATTTTTTCTTTCAGCCACACCATTAGAAGCAGGTGAATATGGTGCAGTAGTTTCATGGATAATTCCCAAAGACTGAACAAATGAGTTGAATGCACTTGATTCATACTCACGACCTCTATCACTTCTTATTCTTTTTATTTTTCTACCGAATTGATTTTCAACTTCTTTTAAAAAATCTTGAAATTTTTCAAAAGCATCACTTTTATTTTTCAACAAATAAATAGTTGTATATTTTGAGAAATCATCAATAAAAGTGATAATATATCTATTTCCTCCACGAGTTAAAATTCTCTCAAATTCACATAAATCGGAATGAATTAACTCAAGCAATTCGGTATTTCTTACAACATTTTTATGAGGCCTTTTTGTAATCTTAGCTTGACTACAAGTTTCACATTTTTCAAAATCTTTTGACAGTCTTGGAATTAATCCTAAACTACTCATGATTCCCACATATCTACTATTTATATGACATAAACGAGCATGCCAAAAATTAATAGAAGAAAGCATATAAACTGAACTAGTGGATGCTTTATTATTCTCAACATTCAATTTAAACATTCCATCACAAGTATAACCCTTGCCCACAAATAATCCCTTTTTAGTGATTACATAATTATCAGATTCCATAGTTTGCTTGAAGCCAGCCTTGTTAAGCAAAAAACTTGACATCAAATTCTTCCTCATGGACGGAGTGTAAAGGACATCTTTCAATGTTAGCACACGTCCAGAAGTGAATTTCAATTCAACCTCACCACTCCCAAGAACCTTGGTTTTGCTAGAATCACCAAGCATAACAGTTTTTTCTTCTTCAAAAGGAGTGTACAATTTGAACCAATTCTTGTCATAGCAGACGTGCCTATTAGCACCAGAATCTGCCCACCACCCTTCAACGTATTGCACCATATTAATGTCTGTAATCATAGCCACTAAAGGCTCTTCGGTCACGTTAGCCTGCGGGACAGATTCACGTTTCCGAAATTTGCAAAATCGAGCAATATGCCCACTCTTGCCACAGACAAAACATGATCTATTAAATTGATCTTGTGAAGGGGGTCCTTGGTTCTTATTGTAATTTTTATTTGGGTTTCCCCTTCCTTGAGGTCTATTATTATTTTTAAAGGCTCTTTTTTTAGGCTTCAATTGAACATTTTTAGGAAAATGATTTTTGGGCATATTATTATTGGATGAAATAAGGTTTACCTTTGTGGTGGAATTACCATTGCTCTCTTGTGTCATGAGTGCATCTTGTCCTCTAGCCTCCTCCTCCACACGGATGCGTGTGATCAAAGTCTCTAAGGATGTCTCCTTTTGTTTGTGGCGCAAAGTCTTTTGGAACTCCCTCCAAGATTGTGGTAGTTTATCAATTATGCCAGCTACCACCAAATTGTCTCCAATCTTTATGCCTTCGGATCTCAATTCTGCTACAATCATTTGGAAGTCTTGTGCTTGATCCACCACCGATTTTCCATCCACCATTTGGTAACGGAAAAATCTACTAGCAACATACTTCTTTGCACCAGCCTCCTCGGTATCATACTTGCTTTGTAAAGCTTTCCAAATTTTCTTGGCAGAATTGTAAGTTGTATCATAATAATCATAGAAATGATCGGCAAGACAATTCAATAGATAAGAGCGCCAATTATATTCATCTTTTGTATACTTATCTATTTTTTCTTGATGGAGAATATATTCTTCCTCACTCATCTCATCGGTAGAAACTTTTGATGGATTCTTGTCAGTGAGAATGTAGGCGACTTTGAGAAGACTCAAGTAGAAGAGGACCTTTCCTTTCCACCTCTTGAAGTGGGCTCCCTTAAAGCGAAAGGGCTTGTTGAGATCTCCAACAGGCTCATTTGGTTTCTCTTGTGTAGGCTCCATATGTTGAATCTCCTTAAAATTGTTGGTGCAAACACAATAATAATGGAAATAACACAATGAGAAACTGAATAGTACTTCTGAATATTATTAATTCAATGAGAAAAATTACACAACACTATTTGGACTGAGGCGCGGCACTCGCTCTCTTTAAGGAGATTCAAGCCCTTGGTTGGCTAAACTTAGTAACCGGTGCAGACCTTCTCTGACTTGTCTCCCCTAGGATACAACAGCCCAACAAATGTTGTATGGTTAGAACAACTTCTGCACAAAGTGTTCAAGCCCAAAGCTCCACCAGAAGAACACCTTTCTTTGGCCCGAAATTTCTTAAGTATTTAGGAATATTATAGAATTCACTCTCTCACACAATACACTTTGCTTTTAACTATTTTCTTCATTCACTATTGATATGAGATTAGTCCATAGCATAGTCGTATATATAGTCTTCCAACCCTTCACATAACCTACATGTTATTTATTAATTTAGAAAACTTCTCTTAATTTATTTAATCTAGCTTACATACAAGTAACTCTTTCTTTAACAACTTTTATTATAACTCATCTCTTTATTCATCTTCAGTTATTTTGAGTTTTAACATATTTAATTTGAAATGTACTAACATAACATATTTAATTTAAAATGTACTAACAGGTAGTCATTGGGTAATACATGGCTCCTATTAAATTTAAAAGTCCTCAACAATAGTTATTGTGTAAAAATAATCATTACATCATTACATTTACATGTCAAGTTTGAGGTCCATGAGGGAGCTTCAATAGAAGATCTATAACCTGTATTAAAAATCAGAGATAGAAAAAAAAAACTATATTGTCATTCATCTTATTTAATTTAACTCTTTTTTTTTTTTTTTTAGAAACATGTCATTCATCTTATTAAACAAGAGCTGGAAAATCAGCTATTACAACATTATTGGTATCAAGAGGAATAAACTTCATTATGAAATTTAACTAGAATGTCATTTATCACAAAATTAAATCTCATTAGAATGAAACTTGTCATAGGAAACCAGAGAATGTGAATTGGATTCCATCCTAAAATTTTAAATTAACTTTATTAGATTTAAAAACTAATTCTTTATTAAATTTTGATCTAAAATAAAATCAAATACTATATAATAAAAATTATGCTCTAAAAGTCATGGTTGTGCTAAGTAGTTTAACGTATGGGTTACATGTCATACTATAAGCTTTTGCATGTAACTCATTAGTTATTAAGATAGTTTACTTTAGATGGAACTCTATTAACAAAATATCAAGTGGTTTATTAATTGTTAGCATGATTTATTTTACATAAAACTCTACTTCCTAGGTTTCAATAAATTTAAAATGCTACTCCAATAAAATTTTATTACAAAAATTTTCAATAAAAATTATTTTTATTGTTTGTATTCTAATATGATAAAACTTGCATCCTAGATATTGTGCTTGTGCCAAGTGGCTTTAACATATGCATTACAAGTAATTAAAGATTCGAGTGACTCGCTAAGTATTAAATTAGTTTAGTCAATATTAGTAAACTACTTTTTAAACCTATATATTGTTTTTGAATAATTTATATACTACACGAGCACACTACTAGTTTTTTTTTTTTTAATTAAAGATGGATTATGTAGATGACTATGCTAAATTTCCGTCCACACCAGAAGAGCAACGAAAGGATCATCAATAAGACTAAATAAGGATATAGGGGTCAATTTGAAATTTTGATTTCTTTTATCAACTTTGCTTTACACATCATTTTAACAACTTGTAGAAAAAGTTGTGGAATAAGTTGAGTCACTATACTTTTTTTTTTTTTTTTGTGAATTCTTAAAAAAAGTAATCGAGTCACTACAAAAAACTCGTCGTACTTCAACGTAATTTTTTCCAGCATTTTTGAAAACGACCGCTATAGAAGACCTATAGCAGCTCTTTTAGAAACTGCCACAATAGGTTCACCTATTACAACAGTTTAAAGTCAGCGCTTTCTAAACCACTGCTATAGATACCCTACTATGGTTTAAGAAACTGCCACAATAGGTATAGCTATTACGGTGTTTCAAAACCGTCGTTATAGGGTTGAAATTAGAATTTTCAATTTTTTTTTTTTGGTTTTGTAAATAGCCTATTTTGGCAGTTATAAAACCATTGCTATAGACTTCTTCATTTCAAATACCTATTCCAACAGTTTTAAAACTACCGTTATAAGTTTCTTTATTGTGAATACCTATTTTTGGTGGTTTAGAAACCACTACTATAGGTTTCAAATTATAATATTTATTTACTTTTTTTTTTTTAATTAACCTATCCCAGCATGTTTAAAACCGCCGCTATAGACTTAATTTTATTTGTTTTTAAAGCATCCTATTCCGACTGTTTTAAAACCGCTGCTTTAAGGTTCTTCATATCTAAAACCTATTCTAGTAGTTTCAAAACCGCTGTTATAGGCTTCTTAGTTTTGAATATCTATTCTGGCAGTTTAGAAACCGCCACAATAGGGTATAGATAAGAATTATTTTTTCTAATTTTTTTTAAAATTTTTAATATCATCTATTCCGGCGGTTTGGAAACCGCTGTAATAGGTAGTTTAATTAAAGTGAACAATTTTTGTCTGAAAGAGCTACTACAGCGGTTTTAAAATCGCTATAATAGGTGTTGACTTCGCCAATACTTATTATGGTAGTTTTGAGAACCACCGCAACAAGATAGGATTTTGCCATAATAAAACTAATTCTACTATTTACTTATTGCAGCGGTTTTAAAACCGCCACAATAAGTCCAAATTTTTCCACAATAAGATTTTTAGGATATTCCTACTCAAACTTTTCGGGTTCCCACTTAAAATTTCTTTTCATGCACACTTAATCAAAAATTTCAGTCTCTTACTTGGGTCTAAACAAAAATACTGAACCTCACTCTCTCTCATTCTTTCCCATTATTTCTCACTCTCCCTCTCACTCCCTTGCCGCTCAGCATACCCATCCACCACCATCCATCCTGCTGCCGACCTTACCCACCATCTCCATCATGGATTAGGCCGATCTAAGTGGCCTTACACTCCACCACCGCCACCAGCACCTTCCTCAACAGCCACCACGGCCACCCCCGGACTCCTCCCTAGCAGAAACCCACCATCTCCTCCACACTGTCTGATATGCCAAAAATGTATTAACCCCTTGTGATGAATTAATTGATTAATTAGTCAAGTTTATTAATTAATCAAATTAACATGCGATGTACGTGGTAGCACAAACAAATCACCAATTAAACTAAGTATGCAGCGGTAATTAAATTGACATGGTGATTTGTTTACAAATGAGAAAAACCTACATGGCAAAAACTCCACCGGGTGATTTTAAGGTCACCACTCTCGAGAATCCACTATTATCAAAACAAGCAGTTACAAGTAAAGGAATCCCAGTACCTTAAACAAATTACCAATTAAACTTAGTATGTAGCAGAAATTAAATTGACATGTTGATTTGTTTACAAATGGGGAAAATCTACACGGCAAAAACCACACCAGGTGATTTTAAGGTCACCACTCTCGAGAATCCACTATTATCAAAACAAGCAGTTACAAGTATAGGAATTCCAGTACCTTATACCAACCTACAGTTGAACCCTTACCCCAATACCCAATTGGACTTGTTTTGTAGTGACAATCTCTCATTTTCAATGCATGGCTCCTAGTACGTGACTAACCAATTGCGTAGATTCCAGTATGCGACTTGATCACCAACTTGAGAAAGATGTTGGCTGCAAAGTTCTTATGTTCATCACACGATAAAGATCATGAAGTTGCTTGATCACAAAACCCTATGGTGCACAAACACAGCAGCTTCTTCAAGAACTAAGGCAAACTAGGTTTTCAATCACACCTTCCTTCACACTTGTGGAATTTGCTCTTGTGCAACTTGTGTAACCTTTTTTGGCCCTCAAAATAATCCTTATATATGTTTTAGGGTTGTGAGAAAAGAAAGCCGAATTCACGGATTGGATGAAAATCAGCTTGAAAAGCTAAACTTCATAAACCTTGATAGATAGCCATCTATCGAGCTAGTTGTCGAGCCATGGGCTTCAGCAGCTTTTAAACCTCGATAGATGCTAGTTGTCGAGCTTTAAAATCTTGCACTTTCTGACTTGATTCTTGGATAGACTTGCATGGGTTTAACACTTGAACTTGAAACCTTATTTCTTAAAGCATTAAACACATCCTAAATCTACCCAATTACAAGTAAAGTGCGTTTCGTCAAAGGATTAGCCAATTACATAAAATGTTGACATATGTTCCTAACATCAAATCACATATGTCCTAACACTGTCCATCCCACCGTTGGCTTTCCCCACAATCTCGCCTTTGTCCTTTGTTCTCTCCATTGTGAATCAGGCCGATATAATCGGCCTTACACTCCTTTGCCGCCACCACCACCTTCCTCAACAACCACCTTGGCCATCCACAATATAGCTTCCCCTCTAATATTTTTTGTTTTGCTTTTATATAAAAGAATCCATTTATACTTTATTTCTTTACCTGCATTGAGGTTTTTTTTGGTGGTTGAGGTTTTTTAATTTTTTGGTGGGTATGGGTTATTGTTTTAGGGAAAGTTTAATTCTTCACAACATTGACATTTTTGTGTGGATTTTGTTATTTATTTATGTTTTTGGTTTCTGGGTATCATTGATTGTATATTGTGAAAGTTTAATTCTTTACCAGCACTAAGGTTGTCAACCAAAACACGAATAACCACTATCATTTTCAACTCCACTTTCAATCTTGATTTTTGTTTTCTTGTTTTTTGTTTTTTGTTTTTTGTTTTTTTGTTTTTTTGTTTTTTTGTTTTTTTTTTTGTTTTTTTTTTTGTTTTTTTTTTTTTTTTTTTTTTTTTTTTGTTTTTGGCTAGAATTATCTAAAAAACTTAGTATTGTTAGTGTTACATGATCATTCTAAATGTTAGGGTTGCATATTATATGTTTTAACTATTTTTAATGAAAATTAATATTCAGTGATAGATTTAAACTTATATATAGTGCTAGTTTTATAATGAATATTCTTTATTATAAGTCCAAAATAAATACTCAATGATTTTTGGGGTTGATAAATTATTGATTGTTCGAAAAGTTTAAACTGGTAGAAGACTGTAGATTTAATCATTTAATTAATCTAACATGTGTAAATGAGACTTGAATTTAGATCATTCAATAACAAGAAATTTCATTATTTGAAGTAATTTTGAAACCCATAAGAAAAAGAATAGTTAAAACTTAGAACATGCTTTTGCACACCCCATCACGTGACTCTCGTGCTCTGATTTTTTCTTTTTTTTCTTTTTTTTTCTCTGATTAATACGTGTTCCTAGTTCAAGAACTATAATTTCTCTTCATGTACATGCTATAGTAGAGGCGTATAGATTCTAAATTATTTCTTCACTAACCAACAATTAATACGTTAGTTTTAAGTTTGAAGCGTACTTTCTCATCAAACCTTTTTAATTTGCATGCGCATGCATAAAATAAAGTATCATACTATCATATCAAATATCATTACACTTCTAACCACCTTTATGTTAAACAAACAAAATTAGTTGTGAAATGATGAGCCTAGCTCAAGCTCACACTAGTAAACTCCTAAGTTTCAATTATGATGTCCACATCAAGTGACATTACAACCAAACTTAATGTCAGTTAGTATGAACTACTAACTAATCTATGTTTGTACTATAAGAAAATAGTTTTTTTTTTTTTCTTTATCTTTATTGTACTCTAATTTTTGGGCCATTCAATGTGTATCAATTATTATGCATTATTATTATTATTATTTGTTTGAAAGAGGATAGAACTGAATCTCGATGTCACCAAAGTATACTCCAGAAATAAGACAATATGCATATATGCTCACATATTGAATTAAATTGACATTTTCAACCATGAGGTACTTTATTATTATTATTATTATCATTATTTAGTAGGTTCATCACGGTCCACTTTAATGGTGTTAAGAAATTAAAGTGCCAAAGCATCACTAACCCCAAATGATTAACTAATGTATGCATTGCTGGATAGCCTGGATTGGAAATCTAAGAGAATATTGGAAAAACACCATTATACTTATGGTTTCTCTCTCCCCGGGAAAATATCTTTGTGACCTTCCCCCCCAATTAGTTTTCCATCTCTATTTTATGGTTTAATAGTGTTATTTACTTGTTTATCTGTGAACAATCATTTAAAAAAAAAAAAAAAAAAAAAATCGAAAGTCATTCTATTCTCATGTGCAACCTACCTCTGTGCAGAGATAATTACAATGCCAATCACACTTTATGACGGAAAAAAACAAGAAGGTACACAAAAATAAATTATAACAGAAATAAAAAATTGTGATTCACAGGCAGTAAGGACCATACTATGAATGTGTGAGAAATTGCAGGGTGATCCACAAGCTTGCAACGTGACAAGATGTGGGATCTTAAATTGATTGATGTGGATTTGAAATGAAGCACACTTTGTACTCTTTAGTTTATACAAAAAACTCCAAAGTTCATCATTAAGAAAAGGTTATTTTACCCAGAAGAGAACATATGTTATTCACAAGCAAATAGTATTCTAGCGTCAATTTGGGCCCCGTGAGTTCAAAATGTAATTGATAGGAGCATGTGATTGTATGCAAAACTGGGACAGAAACAAAACTATGTCCTAGTGACTTTGGAGACAATAGTTAGTGTAGGAGACTTTATAAAATATTAAGACAAGTTCTGATGCAACAAACGAAGGTGCCAGCAAATTTAACTCTTTAATAAATGGCGTCATGCATGTGTGAAAATTTGGGTGTCTAGCTAACACATTATGAGATAGTGATGTATTTTTCACCTTAAGATTCACTGAATGACTGAAAGATTAGATCATAAGTCAAGGTAAGAATATTATTAAAAAAGAGTAAAGTTAGACGTAAACTTTTCATAATTTGTTGAGTATCAAGTTGTGATTGGTATAATATCATTTTTATATGGTCCTATCACTCACATCATTTTTATTTTTCCCCAATCACCATATATGACTTTAATAATTATGAAAAAAAAAAAGACTTTAATAATTATGAAAAAAAAAAAGTTGTAAAATTTTTTATGTCACATTGTCAATATATGCCTTGTAATCTTTATGATTGTCATGGACTCATGTTCGTTTTTTAGGGTATGTTGGGAATTGCAACGTGGAGGAAGACGGATGGAGAAAAGAGGAGAGGAGATGGGAAGGTGCCTAGAATTTAGTTTAATTACAATACAGAAATTTTATGAAGGTCACAGTTACATTGTAGATTTATATTTTTCAAATTCCTGTATTGTCTTAGATACTCATGAATTTTAGAAAAAAAAAAAACCATAGAACAAAAAGGACACTCCTTGTTATAGTGCTAACATTTTTCTATTCTTAAGTGTTGCCAATGACATCCTCAAATAAGTTAGCAGCAAATTGTTACCAGAATATATTTCTTTTGAGTTGCCTACCTAGAGGATCAATTAAAGAACAAAGCCAGTGAAGTTGTTGGGGATATATTCACTATGGAAGCTATTACTTGAAGGAAAGCTACCTACGCCCTTAGATTCTTATATAAAATCAAATCATTGGTGGGCAATTTGTTAGCTCATAATCGATAATTAATATCATAATAATTATGTAATAAGGTCCCAGATGACAACAGTTCAACGTGCAACTTAAGCTGATATCATATTATGTTCTTAGTCGCTCTTTAGATATAATATAATGAGGAATTAGTTAGTGATGGCAGACAAAACATAATACAATTTTTTTTTTTTTTTGCTGAATACATAATACAATTAAGTAAACAAAGAAAGTCCCATCTTAGATTAATACTTTCCAAGCCTTCTTACTTTCCTAGTAGTCCAAAGAAAGTCGATTCTCTATAGATACGGAAAAGCTTTTCTACATTATGGAAACTGAAATATTAAGTAACAAGTTCATTTATTTTACCACTTTTTTTTTTTAAGCAACAAGTTCGTTTCACCATCAATTAGTAGAGTTAAGGACCATAAATACTTACTACCGCGTACTCTTAGTGTGATGATTACTTCACAAGTATAAATGCTTGTGGAGTGTGGAGAAAAAGGGCCGGGATTCAAGTTTCCAGGAGTGAGATTTACACACATATACACTTAAATTAGGTTAGAGTAGAAATTTTATCTTGTAAAAAAAAAAAAAAAAAAAAAAAAAGACCATAAATATTTGAAAATGAATTGGCTTCTTGAGTGGCATTTAGTTTTGGGGAATCCGAGTGTGCATCCGAATAGATGTGCGCGCCTATGATGCTGCAACCGAAAAAAAAAGCACAAAAGTCTGTTAGTAATTTAGGACAATTAGTTATGGGAGTTCCGTCAATCATATGTAATTCATGTTGTTAGGTAGGAATGAATATTAGGGATTGCTTTTTGCTTAAAACAAACCCGTATCAATCTTTAGCAAAAGGGTTGCCAAGTTTGAAATCGGAGCCACTTTCCTCCCAACTTAACACACAAAAACGAGTAGTGTGTGTCCCACACACTACTCTTTAGGCAAGCCGTGATTGATGGCAAACATTTCCACATGGAATCCTTAGGTCTCACTCCTCAAAGTTCCATCCCTCTTAGCCCTATTTTTTGGAGGGAACATGGGCATGCATACCCCACACTACTTTCTTTTTTTCTTTAGTCAATCTCAAGTTTCAACTTTCAACTAACATCCATTCTATAAAAGAAAAAATCAACCCCCAAAAAATGAAAGTCTAAGTCACCCCTCTACTTCACCAACTTCCTTCTACATTATCTCCACCTCCACCTCCAACTTTATATAAATATATACATCACTTTAGCTCTTTCCCAAATTATCACACACAAACACAAACACAAACACACACACATACACATTCATATCATTCCTTTAGCCATGGATTGGTTCTCATGGCTATCTAAGACAGGCCTTGAGCCGTCTCTAGTCTACGAGTATGGCCTTGCTTTTGCTCATAATGAGCTTGAAGAAGAAGACATGGTTTACTTCAACCATGAGTTTCTCCAAAGCATGGGGATTTCCATAGCCAAACATAGGCTAGAAATCCTCAAGCTTGCTAGAAAGGAGAGGGGTGCAAGTCCACGCCCCATATCAAGGCTTCTCGTCGCGATCAAGAGGACAAAGAGGTGCTTAACTAAATACATTCGTACATGGATTCATCATCGCGAGGAGTCAGCTCTGGTGGTTGTACCAAGGCCTAGTTATGGGACAAGATGGAAGGGAGCTATGATGAAGAGGAACAAAAGATTGATGACGGCAAAACAAGGGAGGTTGTTGCTCACAAATGGGAGTCCTATGGTGGCTAAATCAGGGCCAATTTGTGTTGATAGTTTTTCAAGTCCTATGGTGCATGATCATCTTCGTAAGGATGAAAAGATGGATGAAAACGATGATGGGTACTGGTCAACTGGTATTGAAGAGATCAGGTGGGATACCATGTTTCAAGATTTAAAACCCACATAATTTTTTTTTCTTTATGTTTTGTTTTTCTTAGTTGTATGTTGTATTTGATCTATATTTGTTGTTTCCTCTATTCAAGTTAATTTAATGGTGAGAGATGGGTTTTTTTGGGATCTTTTACCAGAGAGTTTTGATTGTGTTTGAGAAGACTTCTTTTCATTAGTAGTGGTGGGTGGGTCATGTAGATGGCAGAGTTTAGTACAAAGGTCTGTTTCAGTAATGAGATTGTCTGCCCTGCTTTTGCATGTTTAAAGGCCTTTATTCAAAGATAGAAGAGAAAGCACTAGTATTCAGTGTCTTTGTTAGCAGAATTATAGTGTTTGATAATTTCACTCCATTTTTCAAGCATGGTTAAGTTCATTGGTTTTATTATTCAGCCAAACAAATCATCGGTTTTATTTTTTATGTTGAAGATAGCAAAAAAGAATCCACATCAGTAAGGGAAAAGAGGAATTTAAACTATTGTATCTCTTTTGATGCCTTTTGACTCTGACAATTATACTTTAGTAGAAAATTTGACCCATCTGACATACAATATTGGTTAGAAATGGCAAAATGCAATTAAGATCTTGAAAAATCTACAAAAATTATTCAAATACTTTATATACTCCTTTTGAGATGGGTTTGGGGCTCAGTGTATGAGGTATTTAATATACTCGTATCAATTAATTACTATTAGGAAAGACATTATTCCATTACTTCAAATTCAGCACTTTTCATTTTCCATGGAAATATTATAGACCTCAGCGTAACTTTCACTTAGAGGTGGTGTCTCATGAGACGATCAGTTGTGGGTTCCACACGTTATGGCCTTGTGAAGGGGAGGTCGCATGAGATGTCTCATGAAATAATTTTCCCATTGCTACATGATATTGATGAAGGTTTTAGAGTTTTACTTCATAATATTGGATAATTTATTTGTTAAACAAATGGCGGATGAGTAGAAGTTTCTAACTCGAAAAAATTGGATTAACCTGAAAGTAAGCCAATTAATATAAAGTCAAGAACAATTCTGTGGGTGCAGCCCAAAAACTACATGATTCAACCAAAACCTGCCCCAACTTGTCAATAAGAAATTGTGTCAACCAAACTTAGAGTATAAGAAGGGGTATTTAAGGATATGATATCAATTATCAGCAGAGCCATGTATTTTTCAAGTGTTTTGATCTTATTATTTCTTCATGAATAATGCTAAAGCTAAAACACTTGAAATAAACAATTTTAATCATAGTAGATACATTACCCAAATGTACCATAAAAGAATCCTTTCTTCAATTACTAAACGTTTTGGATATTGTTTTAAAAAAAAATTCAGCCCAAACCTGACGTGACGATTTTTCCAAAGTCTAATTTTTGGTTCCTAAAAAAATATAAAATAAAAAAGTGTCTAATTTTTGGTAAGTAAACAATTTTTGGTCCTGGTGAGTTTAGCCAGCTAATTTGCTTAAAAGTTAGACAAAATGTGTCTTCAAGAAGATACTTATTGTTTAAATCCATTTTTTGTTTCACCAATAAGCAAATAAGCTGATAGCAAGTAAAAAAAAAAAAAGAGAGGGGGGGGGGGGGGGGGGTGGTGTGGGGAACCTTCTAGCATTTCTTCCCTAGAGGTACACTTCAATGGGTGTGAAAGAAAGAAGTCCAATGGAAAGCATATTAAGAGACTTCAGGTGCCATGGAAAGCATATTAAGAGAATTCATAGCTAATGTAATTTCACAATACATGCCATCTCCACAGGTACCAATAAACACAGCAGGTTGATTGATGTCAAAATTTGGAAGATTCGCCTCAAGATGAAATGTGATTGTATTTGATACATAAGGGAGGAAAAAAAAAAGTCCCTCAAACACTAATAATGAAAACTTGAATTCAAGACGCCTACTCTAAGCCCCAAGAAACTATATCTTATTATAGATATAAATGACTTTAATTGAAGCTTCCCCAAACAAACTGCCATTAGCTGGCAGCCTGACACACAACCAACAAATAATTACTTTAATTGAAGCTTCCCCAAACAAACTGCCATTAGCTGGCAGCCTGACACACGGGGGCAACCGAGGCTTAGCAGATTGCTATAACGATACTACATAGTAAAGGCATGCCACAGATATTCACTATGTAGCTGAGATAACTTTATTGGAGCATACCTCTACAAAACCGGCATGTCCCGATCCTATCGGGTATTATTAACTCCAACCATCAGTGGTTTGAACTTTGAGGATGTCGGAAAGAACCCCCAGCATAAAGCATTTGGTAAACTGGTCGTACTCTAATTGTC
Source organism: Quercus lobata (assembly GCF_001633185.2). Lineage (NCBI taxonomy): Eukaryota > Viridiplantae > Streptophyta > Magnoliopsida > Fagales > Fagaceae > Quercus > Quercus lobata. The sequence goes on along the minus strand of NC_044908.1, from coordinate 32,922,755 downwards.
AGAATTACGCTCACAATGGTGCCCAGCCCACTAAGGCCAGCTAGAATCAGGAATGTCAGCCTGAAGCAATTGGGACCTAAACAGGTAGACGATCCTTGCTTAGCAGCTTCAGCGTCATATATATAACCAGCAAGCAGAGCTGAGAAAAGGACTGCACCAATTGGATTGCCTAATGCCATGGAGTTGTAAATTATACCAAAATGTCTTAACCCAAAAATCTCGGAAGCAGTCGGGACCATTATAGAATACTGAACACCATAGCAGATTCCCAGCAAAGCAGTTGCAGCATAGAGAGTACCACTGAGGCCTAACGCATATAGAAGGTATGATACGATCATGAAAATATGTGCACATATCATCCAAAATGTGCGAGGAAGTGTTCTTGACCTGCAGTGAACATAATCTCATATCAAGACATTATTATGGCCTTACAAAATAGCAAGAAAATAACACCCATGAAAAAAGACAAGGTTCAAAATTTACTCTGGCGTCAGGATTATAAGAATTTAGGTCACACTAGAAAGTTTTGTGAAACTGTTGAGAAACATGTGCTAGAACCCAATTCTGAAAAATAAGTTCCCCGCATTGCAAAAGAAGAGAGAAACAAAGAGAAAAGAAAAGAATGCATGTAAGGGGCCAAAAAGTTTTTTCCAGAAGATACTAAGAGCCTTGTAGCTCAACTAGCACCTCCTGGTGTTTCCAATTGAGACATCCAAGGTTCAAATTCCACCTCTCACATTGAAACTATTGAATTATCAAAAAAAAGCTTTTTCCAGAATATTTATAGAAGCTAAAATTAAGCTACGTATGCTTGATGAAAAAGTGAGCCATAGTTAGAAAGAGAAGAAGAAGAAGAAGAAGTGAGTAATGACCTGACAAAGTGTTCAGAAATGACACCTGAGCCAAGACGACCCACAAAATTGCAAAAGCTGAAGAGAGACAGCAATAACGTGGTATCATCATCACCTAATGCAATCCCAATCTGAGCCAAATTATTGAGAACTGTTACTCCTGTACCAACTGCAAGGAAATATGAAAACCAAAGAAGCCAGAAATCAGCCTTGACAAGAGCTTCACGAAGCTTGAAATCCTCCCCCCTACGAGGTCTGCTTTTCTTCTTGATTGCCCCCTCCCCAACAGCAAGAAGTGTTTCCACATCTGAAGCTTCCTCATTCTCATAGAAACTTCCAAGATATGCAGCTGATGAAGAAGGTGTCAACAAAGGATTTGTCTGGGTTGAACCACCTTCTCCCTCAACCAAATTGTCTGAAGAATTAACTGCAGAGGAAAGTTTCTTTGCAGGGAAAAGTGTCATTTTCACAGGAATTGCAAGGGGGGCCATTAAAAGGATGACCATTATGGCAACTAAAATGTAGGAAATAGTGCCACTTAGAGAAACTGTGTCACCTATCACTGTAGTTGAGAGAAGATAGATAGCAAGCAAAACACTAGCACCTTGAGTGAAAAGAAAATGGACATGCTCTGAAGAGTCTTCTCCGGATGCTGGAGTACAAGCCCGAATAAAGTACATCAAGGCTAAACATAAAACAGGAAGCCCAATCGCAAGGAACAACAACAGTTTTGAAGAAGAGCTGTTAAGTACCATATCATATATCACTGTATATACTGCAGCGCTGAGTCCAATATAACCTTTGAGAATACCAGCCACAGTGCCCCTACTTAGAGGGAAGTTTCTCATGTTGGTTACAAGCACAGCTGTACCAAACCATGCATTGCTATTGGTGGCGATACATAGTGCAATCCATAACTGCCATTGCGTCAAGTACAGAGTTTAAGTAGGTATTCTACAAGATATATTTATATAACAATAGCAAGTTTCTAAATGGGTATGCCACAAAAAAATTATAGCATGCAGTGTTATGAGGGAACCAAATGAAATTAACAGTAATTGCAAATCAGCTTAAGGGGGAAAAAGGTTGATATTTCAAATGAACGATTGTTTGTTCACAGAAACAACTCTCCTCTACTAACTCAAAGCATTAACTTCCACAAGAATTTATACGTTTGTCCATAATATTACATCTCTTCATTGAGATATAAGAAGAAAACAGAAAGGAGAATTAGATATCTTTTCAGAACTGGAATGGATGATGCAGGACTACATAAACAGGTATTCACATGTGATATGTGGAGATAAAAACTTTAATTTAATAACTCATTTTCACTCACATCTCTGACTCCCAATCATTGGTGGAATAATCCACCATCAAAAGGTCACATAATAATTGTAAAATGGCCTGGCTAGCTCTGTAGCTTGCTTGCAGATAACAAATTTAACTAAAGTCTAAAACCAACATATATAGAGAAAGAGACATGCCTAAAATCATGGGAATCTAATAAGTCGCAAAGATGCAATCTAAAGTATTGGGCAGGAAATGAACTGCATTAAATTTCACAAAAAAATTTATTAAAAAAAAAAAAAAAAGAAAATATGTGAAGGGTAAACCAACTGATTTTCCTTCATCACAGCATCCACTCCATCCAAGCTCTGGCAGTGGAAGGGAACCAGAGAACTTATTCTTGACAGAACTTATTCATGACATTTAACCAATAATGCAATAAGAAAAAAGAAAAAAAGAAACACACATGCAACAAACACAAACCTGCAAATGTCATATTAAAGAACATGTGTCCTTTAATCACACTACAAAATCCACAACCTATAATGTGATCCATAAAAAGTAATTAGTATCAGGATCAGGGAATACAACAAGTAATATGATTTGACTATGACCTGATCAAAATGTGATTAGGAAAAGATAAGACTTGTCTGCTTACAAAATTGAAGTGGCTGGTCATTCGGTGCATGTGTTAATTTTGGTGTTTCCCACACTGATCTTTCTTGATAATTTGATAATTGGGGGAGGGGGTTTTCAACCCTAGATGCCCTTTTTGGAAAAACTAGCAAGTGCCAGGCAATTGAGCTACAACGCTCTTGGCATTACCCACAGTGATATTTAAAGAGAATGTTCAAGAATTAAAGAGACCATATACCACCCTAATTAAGAAACCACTACACCCTATAGCCAAGTGGTACCTCACTGGCTTTCTCCCATAATAAGGGGGTGCTTTCAACTTTCAACCCATGGGAAGGGAAAGGCTAGCCCCCATTGTGTAGCATTGCACCAACTTACTACTCTTAGAATAGTAATATAGGACGTGCATAGGAAAACCAATCAATCTCTCCATGATTCCATGATAGAAATTCTCCAAATCAATGAATACTTATTCAAACAAAGAAACACTATAGCCATGTCCATGTGAATACTAGTAGTCTAGGTCCATCTTAATTTACACATTAATATATGAAAAAACAAGTCTGTATGCCGTGTTACCTTGTTTTTGAAGCCTAGAATTCCTTTTTTCCTTATTTTATCATCTATTTTGATATATAATGTTTAAGAATGTCAGGTAATTAAATCACAGAGCTTTGACCCCCATGTCCTGATCCTAAGAAGTAAAAACACATTTTAAGTCTATGTTTGAAAATGACACTTTATATTTTCATATTAGTTACATTAGTAAAAATGACGTACGATAACCTCTCTTAGACCCACAAAAGTGGAAGCTTTGTGCACAACGTACAACAAAATACATTAGTAAAAATGACACTAGTATCATTTTTCACACACTAGAGACTATGAGCTTATAAACTAAAAGTCACCACATTCAAGTTGTCGCAAAATTTAATAGGGATTTCTTGTAAAATCCTTCTACTTCCGAGCTCTCTAACATGAACACCTCCACAGTTCTTAATTTTTTGTCACTTCCAGCTGTTTACAGGCTTTTTATTGCTATTCAAATATTACTTAGATAGACTAATGATTGCCATGATTTATACAATTGAAAAGCTACTCTACAAGCTCCTTGGTGATTTTGGCACCCATATATAGAAATTTAATTAATCTTACTTCGGGTTTACACCAACCCAAACATTAATTTGAGAGAACAAAGCTAAATGATATACTTTTATTTCCTTTTCACAAAGGAATTAGAAACCTAAGTAATAACCAGTAGTAATAAAACTTAATTGTTATATCATTGAATAACATTATTCTGCATGAGATAGTTAACAATTTTGAGAAGTAACAATTTATGCAAATCTTCAGACAGCTTTCAAACCTCATGTTTGACAACCCATTACCCTGCACTCAGGCCAAACAATTCGTACTTATTCTATTCAAGCTATCCACAAGCACAACCTGCACGAAGTTCATGTTGCTGCAAAAATATATGATCTAATACATGGAGATTGAAAGATTTGATATTGCTTTTACTGCATGTCTACATAAAATATTCCATACATCACTGGGCTTCCATGGACATTTGGAACGCTACTGTAGATGATTAGCAATATCCAAGAATAAAAAATAGGTGCTCAAGTTTGATTCTATACTTTCAACAAGGGAAAATCTGCGCATGAGGATTTTGTTCAACTTAAGGAAATTCATCCGCTCCAGGTCACAATGCTTAGACTGAAATCCAAATAAAGAAACTAAACTCCTAAAATGTTGATATACAAATTTTACAGCCTTCATGAGTTTGAGAAATTATAGAGGCTCTAGACTTATGTTGCATGTGGACCTCACTAACAAGGATTAAATTAGATGGGGTCAAAAAAAGAAAACACGGTTACAAATTGATAACTTTTCATTTTGTAAGAAGATTTTCTTCAAAATTTTAAGGTATATTAGCAGTAGAAAAATGTCACAACGTACCCTTCCAAGAGTAAATAGAATTTCACTGATTTAAATGTTATTTTTCAGCAGAAACATGTCAATTCAAGAAGATGCCCTGTATTTTCACTAGCCCCTTAAGTATCTAAATGACAGCTCAGCAAGAAGTATTACTAAATTGCAGACAAATTCACCAAATTACAAAATCAATTTCAGCAAGCTCAAGATATACAATTGGGCAGCTGTGGAATTCTTAAAAAAATATTTGCAGAAAATAAGTAAAATTCCAAACATGAAATGCTATGATCAAGCAGTCATCTTAAAAATTTTATACATAAACCATTAAAACTCTATTTTGAGGCAAAACCTAGTTCAAGAAATAGTTGTAAATTGTAATCTATTCTACATTTAAGTACAGAAGAGGTTATGTAAGGATTTACACTTTTACAAAGTAAATTTAGAACGAAAGATATAAACTCAAAGACAGTTATTGCAGAGAAACCAAATCCTAGAGTAAATGTGCAGTAAAAAAAATTGAACACATCCAGCATTTCAGAACAATCAAATGCACAAGTGGGTTTGCGAAAACTCTAATTTTTGGATTTAACTAAATCACCAGACAGTTCTTTCTCACAATCAATTTCAAAAAAGGTATGCATAGAAAAAACAAAACCAAAGGAATAATCCCACAACGATCAAATAGACAAGCAGGTATGCAAAAAAACAAACACTTGAAGAAACCAACTCACTAGCCAGTTGTTCCAGACAATCCATTTCAAAAGGGTATGTAATAATGCATAAAAAGAAAACTGAGCCCACCAAGTAATAACGCCAAAACAATCAAATCCACAAAAGGATATGCAAAAATCTCAATTCCTGGAACCAGTTGCTTTATGCAACCAAGTTCAAACATGATATCCCCAAAAAAAAGTACTGGAATACATTAATTAAAACAAAACTAGATTGGTATAGAGTGATGAAGTGATCACTCACCAGCCAGTAAGGCAAGTTTTCAACAGTCTGACTGACAGAAAGCCATAGAACACCATATCCAAAGAAACAAAGCACAGTACCAACCAAAAGCAGAAACCAAGGTGGGAACTTGTTGCAGGCAATACCAGGAAGAATACCCACACTCTCTCCAATATCATTGGCCACTCCAAGTATTGTAATCTGCTGCTGATTGTAACCCAGAACTGATTTGATTTCAGAAGAGTAGAGTGGGAAGTTGTAGGAATTTCCAGCAGCTATTTGGACCCATACAGCAGCTGCCAAACCCACCCATGGTGGCCTGCTTCCAGCTTTCAGAACTAGTTTTGGCATTGGTCACTGTATACACACTATTCACTTTGTATTTTTGGGTTATGAAAAACCAGTATATATGTGGATATATATATATACTCAGAGCAAAAAGTACATAAAAGTTAGGACACAGAGAGATTTGCTGTTTGATTTTGATTGGAAAAAGAGAGGTATTATAATTTATAAGGGAATTTCTTGCCTTGTTGGGACTGTTGAAGAGAGAGAGAGAGAGGATTTGAAGGGTCAAGGACAGAGAGGTGTTGTTCATGTGAGAGAGGTGTTGTTCATGTGGGAAAGCCGAAAAGGCATCTCTGTTTTGTCATTTTCTTGTTTGTGGTCCAACCCCCATAGTCCCACCCAATGAAATCTTACCATGTTCACAGCGGCCGACTTCTTTGGCCTTCGGGTAGAGCCTACCTCCCATGTCAGTTCTTTTGCTGTAGTTCCAAGCCAACCTTACAGCATAGCCATATGGCCATACCCACAAGGTAAAAATAGTGTTACATAAATTATTAGGTTTAAACGATAGGGAACCCAAGGAATTGGTTAAATGGTATCTAAGGTCGCATGATATTAATAACATTTTAAGTTCGTAATCACTTGTTCCTATCACCAGAAATAGTGCCGGTTTGGATCCAGCTTATTACTTCCACGTTTTGCTTCATCCACGTTTTCCCTCTTTTTTTTTAGCCCGCATTTGTTGACTTTTCCACAGTAAACAGTGCATTTGTACACTGTTCACAGACCCACAAATTTCACTTTTCAGCAATTTTTTTATTAAAAATGAGTCCCACGATACTATTCACATATTTAAAAATTATTTTGCTACAGTGTTTTCAGTTTCAGTAAAATAAGTTATATCCAAACGGACCCATAGTCAAATACTTGGGAATAGTATGGTATAGATACCATAGTAAATAAAATCATTTGTGATGTCCTATGTTTATAGTCTTAATTATATCCAAGGTTTTAAAAACAAAATTATATCGGTTGTTTGACCATTACACTTTTAACATCAATTTAACATCTCTTAGCTATTTTTTGATTGAGGCAACAGGCTTGGATGAGGTGAGTGTAGGATTTCTCCATTTTGAAAATCTCATATTTATGGTAAAATGAGATTTGGGGAAAATCTAAAATTTATGGGTGAAATGAGGTTTAGAGAAGTGAGAATTGAAAATATATGGAAGTGGATCTAAGAACTTTCTGTTTGTATTTTGTATGAGTGATTGTGCATTTGTGTTTACGCTATGTTGGTGAAAGTGAGAAGCAACATTGTTGGATTTTAAAGGAAGAAGAATTGGGTTGTGCTACACCAAACTTCAATTAGGGTTCGATGGAGAGAGTGAGAGAGAATTAGGAGGAAAATGCAAAATTGATTTGCACTCTTATAAATCAAAGGAACGGGTGGGAATTTAGAAAGCGTTAGAGCTCTCACATCAATCTGTCTAAATTTTTTTGTCTATTTTAGCATAAGAACTTACTTTTTCAATTATACACAATTACTTTTCAAAAACACTCACATCATATTATTAATTATACACTCCATTTTATTAAAATAATCATTTTGTTATTATTAGTTTAATTCTCTCTCTCTCTCTCTCTCTCTCTCTCTCTCTCTCAAATATCAAAAGAAAACTCTCTCTCTTCTCAATTCTATGTCTCTCACCTCTCTCTCAAAAGAGTACTTTCTCCTCTCTCACATCTCTATCATCACTGCTTCTTCGCCATTGCTGCTATTGCTTCTTTTTTTGCTTTTGCTTCTTGACCGTTTCTTCTTCTTCTTCTCCTTCTTCTTCTTATTCTTGGTTGCTTCTTGTTGTTGTTGTTGTTGTTGTTGTTGTTGTTGTTCTTCTTCTTCTTCTTCTTCTTCTTCTATGATGATTTATATGTATTTGTATATGGATTTGATGAGTTTGAGATCTAGATTTAGGATGTGTTTGATGATATTGATGATTTGTATGGGTTTGATGAATTTGCACAACATTTTTTTGGGATTCAAGAGGCGACCAAGAACCAAGATTCGATTCCCTTTCCAATTTTCTATCCTGTTGGATTTTTATAACCAACGATATATTGTGACTTAGCTTGTTTTTTAAAACTAAATAAGCCAAACCAAGCCTTCTGGCCCAGATGGTACCCAGTCTCCTAGTTGCCTAACAACTCAGGGGTTCTATCCCCTACATAAACACTTACCCAGCAAAAAAACTAAATAAGCCAATAAATTTAAGCCTTTCCAAACAAATACTTTGGGTTGTAGTTATTATGGAGCTTTAATATGGCTTTGTGATTATTTTATAGGTCCTATTTTCGGGTATTTGTTAGTGGGCTATTTTAGAAAACTTTTAATGCCACTTTTATAGGAAATATAAAAAGCTATAAAAAATAAATTTTTTTTTCAAATAAAAAGTTCTAATAAATATTTCATAAACTAATTTCCTTAGAGCATTCATTAACTTTTTCTTTGTTTATATATAAATTCATTTGATCTCCAATAAAAAAAAAAATAAAAAATAAAAATCATTTGAGCTCTCTCACTTTCTTATGCTATAAATGTGGCAAACTCAATCAATTTAAGCCTCATTGATTGTTTTGAGTCAGTTTGAACTAAATATTAACTAGGCAATTGACTATGATATTTTAGATTGTTGATAAATAATTGTTCTTAATGGGCAATTGACTTTATATATATATATATATATATATATATATATATTTGTAGCAATGCTATACATTCACAAAAGATTTTATAAATATATTCATGAGAGGGGGATGATGTATTCACGTTTACCATATTAACTGATTATTATTGGCTTAATGTCAACTTTTCATATATAAAAGTAGTTCTAAAAGTTTTCTCCATCTTGAGTTCTTGACCAAAGCTAAACTTGAATTTGAATTCAAGCATGCGCATTTGAAAATAGCAAGTAATCTTCTTCTTCTTTTTTTTCTTTTTTTTAATATAGAAAGAAATAGCAAGTAATCTTAAGCATGAGTTCACAAAGAATTTTTTTTTTTTTTTTTTAATGAGTTGGTAGTTGGAGATAGAAGATTTAAATCGTAAATGTCTCTATTGAAAATATCAGAAAGTGCTAATTAAACAAATTACAAGGCTCTCAGTAATCACAAAGCTAAACTTGATCAAACTATAACTTGATATAGGTGTTGTTTGATAGCCAATCAAGAGTTGAATTTGAGAATTTATTTCCTAAATTTCCGTTTTCTTTTTTGGTCTAAACATAATTCATCAAACTACAATCCAGTTCTTGCCGTCCAAGTAAACACAAAATTTGACAAATATAAGGATAACAGTAAAGCAACATTCCACAATCTGGCATTTGGGATTTACATGCCCTTTCTCTTTGCAGTTTGGTCTAATGATGAAGTGTTAACGAAGGTTCTCAGGTACAGTTTCTTGAATTCTCGGACTTGTTGGGGATGGTTTTCTTGATGAGAGAACGCATTGATTTGAACCTGTTAGCGATCTATTTCTGGTTGATATGGACTAAAAGAAACTCAAACAAACTTGGGGAAACTTTTGTTGATTTCTGCAGGATTTGAACTAAAGCAAAGTCTCTCCTCCATGATTTTCGCACAGTTTAGCTTTTTAAGATTCGGGTTCCAGCAGTAGTGTCTCGGGCTGTCAGGTGGATCCCTCCTATCTCTCCTTGTCTCAAAATTAACTTTGATGGGGGCTACTTTCAATGAGATGGGAACTGCAGGTATAGGTGTTGCCGTTCATAATTGCTCTGGGAGTGTCCTTGGAGCCTTATCCCAACGAATCCAGCTCCCTACCTTTGTTGCAACTGTTGAACTTCTGGCCTGTCGTAAGGCAACTCTGTTTGCCCAAAAAAATGATATATTCATAATATTTTCACAATATTTTTACAACAAATTCTAAGTGACAAGTTATTATTGACTGTTATTGTTGGGGCAAAAAAGTAATTACAGTGCTAAATTCAAATTTGAACTTATAACAACTACCCACCTGTAACCCATTGTAGCTCATTTATTTACTTTTAATCTTTTCAATAATACAGGGCCTTCTGGTCTGGATTCTTAAGAGGAAAAAAAAAAAAAAAAAAAAGGGTAAAGCAACAGTAATTGGTATTGGTCCGGAACAAATGCTTCAATATATGTTTGCAACCTCTCCATGGATGATTTCCCAAAGCCATGCTTGATCCAACCTTAATAGTGAAATATACTAATGGTTTAATTTGACTAATGTCTTTTATCCTTGAAAATTAAGAGATGCACCGATATTAAAAACCAATTGATATCTAAAGCGGATATTATAGCTTTACTCATTTTTACATGTCTCCAGTCAATCTCAACTCATCTGGGATTGCCCACGTAAATTTGGTCATGATGTTGGTAGCAATACCAGTAGATTGAGTGGAAAAATCTCCATCCACATTTTCTCTCTCTCTCTTTTTTTTTTTTTTTTTTTCCTCTTATTTCCATGAAATAAGAGAAAAATTCATTTCCTCCCTCTTTTTCAGCTATCGAATTTTCTTCCTAACCAAACATTACCTAAAATGCGTTTGATTACACTTGTCATCTACCGTTCTTGCTATCTTTCTTCCTCACGTTTTTGAGAATGGACAATCACATTTTTCATTTTTGTACAGTAGTTGACAGCTAAACGTTTCTGTCTTTTCCTCTTTCTTCAAATAGGGACAGGTGTCATCATGCCTTTTTTAATTAGCACACATGTCACTTTGTATTCCATATAATCTATACATCAAGTCACATTATCACACGTTTCTTCTCAAAAAAAAAAAGAAAAAAAAGAAAAAAAAAGTCACATTATCACACACACTTCCCTTTCACTAGAAATGGGTCGTCTTCTTAGCAAAATTCGCTTGGATAATTCATGCTGGCATTTCTTACATGAACACTAAATTCAGTGCAAGAACTTCATAAAGTGAAAAGGTAAGAATAAAATAAAAGAGAAGGAGAAGAATAATAATGGTGACACTCTAGTTAAAAATAAAAGCTATCTAATCTACTATTTATCATTTTGATATATATATTGACTTTAAACCTAGTCTAATCACATTTGAAGTTTTTTTGTTAAGCCTAATTTAACTTAATATATGTTGGGATGCAAGATTCACTTACACATCCACATGATTCACATTTAATTAATCAAGGTATAAGTCCACATGATTCACACTTAATTAATCAATGTTCGGTCATTTTGTAGTGGTACTTTAGTTATATAATGTATTATATGTCTTTTTAAAAAACTTTATATATTACTTTCATGTCTATCTGTTCTAATAAGTATTATTGTTTCTTAAAAAAAAAAATTGATCAATATTAACATTTTTATCTCATAAATAAAAATAAAAAAACATTTAATATTGCTGTATATAATTTTTTTAAAATTTCCTTTTGGTTAACTAGTAGCTGTAGTGCTTCCGAGCTTTTAGGTTTTAGAGGGAGGGTTAGATATGATCATATGATGCGTAAATGTATTGCAATTCAATTATTATAGTATTACTTCCATGTGATTATAGAAATGATAAGGTGAGAAGAGTCTATTAGAGTTAAGTTAAGAGGATTGGGGCCCTAATTAATTTTGTGTCACGTGAATTGATTATTCAATGGTGCTCTTATTCAACTTGAAACACAAATCCAACTTTAATCGATAAAAAAACAGAAAAGAAGACAAATCCAAGTTTATTGAGTTGATTATTCAATGGGCCCCTAAATCTTCCTCTTGATCTTAGCCCGAAAGTAAAGTAGTTAGCGTGCCATTCAATTTATATTTTATAAAGGAACCGGATGTCACTTAGCTACGAGGCCATTGGCAAAAACAAAAAGACATTTTTTTTTTTTTTTGAGAAGCACAACGACACAATTACTCTTCATGGTTTCATGTTTAAAATTCCACTATATATTATAAATGGTGCAGCAAGGACATGATCAGATAAATATAATAATTTATTACCGTACTAGTATTCTGGATTCCTTCGAGCCGTACTTTATTGAGGCGTGTTCTAAAAGAACTTTGATATACGATTTGAACGCAAAATATGACATTCAACCTTTGCGCTACCGGGCGCGTCACGATGATTATCCCTTTTTTTTTTTCTTAAATGGATTATATTAACGTCTACCCAAATTAGTAAAACTATTTAAGGAAACAAAATTTTGATAATTTTTTCAATTTTTTTATAAATTTCTTTTTAGGAGTGAACACAGCAGTAATATAGAAGCATAAACAATGATAAAATAGTTGATAAAGAAGATAATAGCAAAATAGATATAGTCAAAAATAGATTAAAACAGGGTATGAAATATAAAACTGAAACAAATAAAATCTTACTTGAAAATATTTCTGTCTTTGATTAAACTTGAAAACAAACTGTCTTTCTTACAAGCTTTGAAAATAAGAGCTGTCTGAAGAGTTACAAGATTACAAAGTAAAATCTGTAAAGGGTTACAAGATTGTCTGTCTGGAAGGAAGGTTACAAGATTACAAAAAAAAAGTAAAGTACAAAAGTCTTTCTAAGGGAGAATACAAAAGTCTTTCGGGGAAAAGGAAAAGGAAAGCTAAAAGTCTTTTTAGAGTAGTGATGATGGGATCTGTCAGGATAAGTGATATTCAGAATATTTCTAAAAGCTAGTATGATTCTATCCATGCATATATTACTATATATCTCTTCATAAAGTCTTTCATTAATAGGACAATCTATTAGGGGATTAATTCTGTCTATAGGGAGATTAAATCTGTCATTATTCAAGAGATTATTACAATTAATATTAATGTTTAATAAAGAAGAGTCTGTCAAAGATTCTTTTATTAAAATATCTGTTATATGAATATTTAAAAATGCTATAAAGGGTGTACATTTGTCATTTAGTACTTCTATCAGTCTATCAGTATGTCTGTCATTATTATTAAAAGAAATAATAATTTTACCATCTATATTCTGTGTGGGGGCAATAGTCTCAAATTGCCATCTGTCAGTCCATATACTATTAGTCCATGCATATTGATTACAAAAGACTATATTCATATCTCCGTCTTTTATGAATTCTTCTGTAGATTGGACTTTATGTAAGAAAGCAATAGGAAAATAAGAGCGTATCTCTGTTTCTTTGTCTTGTTTATCTTTCTTTTTGTCATTTTCTGTCAATTGATTAACAAGTAGCATTTCTGTCTCTAAAGATGACAAACTTCTTTCAGCTCTATCTGTTAAAATAGTAACCTCTTTGGAAGAGTGTATTTCTTTCAGGACAGGTGGTACAATGAATTTAAAGAATATATCTTTTCCTAACACATTAATTTTAATTCCTTTATCTGTCATTAAAAAAGGATAAATTAAAGCCATAAAAGGAGTTCCTAAAATAATTTTAGAAGGAAAGTCTTTAATTAAAACAAAAGCTGTCTCAAAATATATTCTGTCATGGCATATATGATCATAAGGTATCTTATAATTGATTATCAGTTTTTCTCTATTGGCTTGAATTAATCTTTCTTGTATACAATTCATATCAACAACTAAATCTGTCAAAGCAATTTCTGTCAAAGAAAACTGTTTAGTAATTTCTATATGCCATTTCTGGAGAATTATTCTATCAATTAAACTTAAGAAATTCTGTCTATCAAATTTATTACTATTGTTTGAAACATTAATATTGTCTGTAGGAGGATCAAAGGGGTCTATCATGGAATTAGAAAATTCTTTTACAATATTATGTTCATTTATGTCTGTCAGATTTTCTTCTTTGATTTCTTTAATTTCCATTTCTTCTTCTGTCAGTAGAGGTATTGGTTTTATCTCTACACCATCTTGTTTTAATTTTATTTTTATCTTTTCTTTCTTGTCTTTTTCTTTCTTGGCATTTTCTTCCTTTCTACAATCTGTAACATGGTGACCATATTTCCTGCACCTAATGCAAGCAATAGGTATTTCTATAGTGTTTTTCAATTTTAATAAATATTCTTTCTTGTCTTTATGGTGATTTGGTAGATTTTCTATCAGTTTTATTATTATATCTTTTTGTTTTCTTTTTCTCTTATTAATTTTAAGTGGGTTGGTTGATTTTAGCTCTTTCTTAACTTGATCTATTTCTTTTTGACTAACATTAAATATTTTTATTATTTCATTTATTATATCTTTCTCAAATTCTAATTTACTAATTTGTTTAATAATTCTATTGTGTCTGTCACATTGTTTTTTAGTATGTCCATATTTTTTACATTTATGACAAATAGTATTATTAACATGTCTGTCAGTTTTCTCATTATCTGATAACTCAATAGTATTTAAAACTGTTATGTCTCTTAATCTGTCTGTCTCTATTGGTAAACTTAAAATTTCTATCTTTTTAGCCAATTCTATTAAACTGTGGTTTTCAGTTCTGTCAATTGTTTTAAGTCTCTCATCAATTTCTTCTTTAAAACTAGTACTCTTTTTGTCTTTTACTTCCATCTTTACTTTCACTACACTATCACTATTTGCAATAGATGGTAGGTGTATGAGTTTTATTTCTTTGCAATTAAGAAGTTACTAGGAACTTATATTACTACATAGCCACTACTTGCTCCTTGTTAGCGTTGGTTAGCCTAGAGACTCGTTGGCAAACCATAGTTTCGCGTTGGTCAGCCCCTTTGTTGTAGCCGACGGACAGGCGTTGTTTGGGTGGTCCCGCAATGGAGTTTCCCGAGGAGGTGGTCCCGATAGCAAGGATACCGGTGGTTAGTAATAGTTCCGCCAGTAATTATTAATTGTTTAGAGATAAAATGAATATGTTTGGTAGCTCATTATCTGTTGCTAAGACACACTTAGGGCAGGCACACACTAATCTGAACATGGAAAGTGATAAGATATTTAATTCTGAAGAATTTAGCATGAGAGATATAGACAGAAATTTATTAGAATGGAATAAATGGAATATACCAACTGAAAGAACTGATAAAATCTACAGACAGATTACTTTTTCTAAATTATCTTTCTTGACAGATTATACCATAAAAACTGTTGAAAGAACTTACTCTTTATTTAATGAATATGAAACAATTCAGTTATTCTCAATAGATTCAATTGACAGACACAGACAGAAATATGCATTTTTACATGTTGGTTTGGTTCAAGTAGCTGTTAAACCATTAACAAGAGAAGCTTTAAATGCAAGTGTTTTACTTTGCTTAAGAGATGACAAACATTTAAGATTTGATGACTCACTTCTTGGAATGATGGAAACAAGCTTACATAAAGGACCAGTATATTTTAATTGTTATCCTAACTTTGCTTTAAGCTTATCTGACAGAAATATTATGGATGCTTTAACTTTAAATGTAAAAACAAATGGTTAGCTCAGAACCCTTAGCTATTATTTATAGGATTTATTATAAACTGATGAAAACCACTTTAGACCCTCAATCCATAGTTGATCCTTCCCCTAAAGGACAGACTCTCCTTATGCAAGCCTCAACCCGGAATACTAGATTGCGGGTACCTCAACAAATACAGTGGAAAGATGTAACCCTTCCTGAAAGATGGCAACTTGAAGCTATTGCCCCCACACCAAAAATAGAAAACACTGAACCAGACTTTATAGCCCAAAATACAGATGGTACAGTTATTATTTCTTTTAATAATAATGACAGACATACTGATAGTCTCATAAGACCTAGTAGTTCTACAGGCAAAAAGACCCCAATGATGTTTACCCCTAGAAGCTCCTTTTCCTCTAGGACACCTTTCTCTGATTCTAGACCTTTACCTCCCCAAAATCTTCCTCCAGTTATACACCTTCCCCTTATAAATACTAGGAAAACCCCTATTCAGACAGAGCCAGCTTATTATCCGACAGATACCACACAACCTACCCCTAATGTTCACCAACCTCTTTATCAGCCCCAACCTCAACCTGATTCTCCTACCCACACAGATATATTAGGATTTACAGATGATAGACAAATTAATGTTTTATCTAAAGAATTTGTTTTAGATAAGGAACTACTAAAATATGATTATTTAAAACCTGAAAATAATGACAGAAAGAATCAATTTTTTGAAGAATATAATGAACATGAAAGAAACAATTTAAGAACTAAGTATTTTGAAATGATGACAGACTTACAGACACACTTTAGTTTCTTTGACTTTTTAGACTATCATAACAAAAAGATAAGTGTAATAGAGAAAATATTATCATGGACAAAGACAAAAAATCATGAGAAAGTGTATCAGACTTATCCACCATTTGAATCAATTATATTGAGTCAAAATAGTGGAGTCCAAGTTTTGGCTACACCTATTAAAAGACCCAGTCTAAGTGATGATAATAAGAATCTAGATAGTATAATTCAACAGAACAATTACACCAATACTTATCTAAAAACTATTGGTCAAAAGCTACAAGAGATAGAAGACAGACTTATACCCCCTTCTACTTCCATAAAAAAAGAAAACACGTCTAATACCCCTTTATTTATCCCTCATGAGATACCTCCTCACCTTAGAGCACCTTTAAAGAAACCCATGACAGAGAAAACTGATAATTTACTTAATGAAATAAATAAAAAATTAGACTTAATGAAATTAGAATCATCAAAGGATATAGAGCCATTAAAAAATAAGAATATTATAACATTAAATAAAAAAGGAAGAACTGACTCTTCAGAGGATGAAGAATGAGAAGACAATCAATTGACAGATTTGACAGATATAAATAATTTGGAATCACAATTTACAGATAAATTACGAATTAATAAATTACTTTTAGCATCTTCATCACAAGATCGTAAAAAAGGAAGAATTGATGACTTATACCCCAGAAAGAATTGGTATCCTAAACCTACTCCCCCTGATTTACAATTTGAAGAAAGACATACTTATGTTAATTCATCTTATTCGCCAGATTTAATTTATGAATGGAATATTGATGGAATGTCAGAATATGAAATAATAAACCTTTTACATGAGATGACTTTGCTCACTAATGTTTATAAAAATCATGGAAAACAAGATCATCAGATAGCTCATTTAATAGTCACTGGTTTTACTGGCCAGTTGAAAGGCTGGTGGGATCATTATTTAAATAATGATGACAGAAATGGAATATTGACAGCTGTTAAAAGAGAAATAGATGGAAGTGTTATAATGACAGACAGACAGCCTTCACAAGATGCAGTTAATACTTTAATTTTTACTATAACTAAACATTTTGTTGGTGATCCCAATCAATATAAAGAAAGAGCTTCAGATGTTTTAATTAATTTAAGATGTCCACAACTTTCAGATTTTAGATGGTATAAAGATGTTTTTATTTCAAAAGTTTTAAGTAGGAATGATTGCCAACAGTCCTACTGGAAAGAAAAATTCATTGCTGGTTTACCCTATTTCTTTGCTCAGAAAGTTAGACTTGATATAGTTAATAATGACGGAACTATAGACTATCCTAGCCTAACATATGGAGACATAATATCTTCAATTAATAAAACAGGTTTATGGCTATGTAATGACTTAAGGTTAAAAAACCAGATAGAAAAAGAAAAAAGATTTGCTAAAAAAGAGCTAGGAACTTTTTGTGAGCAATACGGTTTTGATCCATTAATTGCTCCCTCTAGAAAAAGAAGAAAAGAAAAGAAAGATGACAGAAGTGATAGATATGATAGATATAAGAACAATAATAGAAGATATTATAAAAGTAAGTCTAAAGACAAGAAAGAAGAGTCCAAAAGAAAGAAATATGATAGACGTAGGGAAAGTGACATTACTTGTTTCAAATGTGGGAAAAAGGGACACACTAGCAGATACTGTAACTTTCAAAGACAGATAAATAAACTTGATATATCAAAAAAATTAAAGGATAAATTAATGCGTATAACAGAACTGACAGATAGTGATGAAACAGATAATGAAATTCACCAGATAGATAATAGTAACAGTACTTCATCCTCCTCTATAGATGTTTCTTCACATGATGGAAATGTTCAATTATGTAACTGTAATAATATTGATAATTGTTATTGTAAAAGAAAATTAAAAATATGTGTCTTAACAAAACAAGAAGACATAATAATGGATTTGATAGACAAACTTCCAGACCTACAATCTAAAAAAGATTATTTATCTAAATTAAAAGAATCCTTAACTGAAACTGATAGATTTGAAATAGATCTAAAAGATTATAAGTCAACTTATAATTTTACAGAAATTACTGATAGATTTAAACCCAATAAACCTATAACTGTGACAGACCTACAAATAGATATTAATAACCTAAAAAATGAATTGAAAAAATTAAAATCAGAAAATTTCATATTAAAAGGCATGGTTGAACAGATAACTGCACAAGTAATCAGCATAAAAGATAGAATTAAATATTGTAATGAACCTCTGACAGACTCCTCTCTTCTTGACAGGCATAATTGTACTGGTGAAAGTTCTCATAAAGAAGATGATAAAGATGAATTTTTAAATATAATTGACAGAATGATATTTCAGAAGTGGTACACAGAGATAACTTTGATAATTCATAAAGAATTTTCATTAACTGTTATTGCCCTTGTTGATTCAGGTGCTGATATGAATTGCATACAAGAAGGATTAATACCCTCTAAGTATTATGAATCAACGACATACAGATTAACTCAGGCTAATGGTGATAGACTTAAAATAAGTAATAAACTAACTAAGGCATACATATATAATAATGGAATCAAGTTCAGAACACCTTTCTTCTTAACAGATAAGTTGTCCTCTAAAGTTATATTAGGAAATCCTTTTTTGGCTTTAATCTACCCTTTCTTCACGACAGATAATGGAATATGTACTAATGTTTTAAAGACAGAAGTTTTCTTTAAGTTCCTCCTACCTCCATTCCCCAAAGATATACACTTATTGAAAGAAATTTCCATCTCAAAAGATAAAAGTGATGATGAGATTCCTACAATGACAGACTTAGTAATAGATGATGATGAGATTCCTACAATGGTAGATAATACTGTTCTACCCAGTAGCAAAAGTACTTAAGTACATATATACTTAAGTATATATATATATATATATACATATATATATATGTATATATATATATATATAAAAGATTTCCTACTTTTGTTGACTATTCTAGTCTTTCTTTTGTTCCTACGTATCTTTTGTTCCTATGCATCTTTCCATCATTTCCCCTATCCCTTTGCCAGGATCTTTGTCTTGTACTATAGGTTCATGACTTTAGTTTATTCTTGTCCTTTCTCATCATATATTTTACCATTTCATAATAACCTTTAAATAGTTAATTTTAAAATTAACGGTCAATTGCCTGGCAAGCAAGATAGCCATTCTAAGGCTAAAATTTCAGACCAAATCCTGCCAAAAATAGAAATCTTTAATACAGATTTCAATTAAAGCATGAAGGCGTCTCAATAGAGATAATATCCCTTCAGAATACAGGGTCAGAAATGACAGTGTATTCAAATGGATAGACAAATTAACAGACAAGATAGACACTGCGCCTTGCGCCAGATTAGTTTCCAACAGATACAGACAGATGAAATCCTCCTTCATCCTCTCCAAACTACAGGACTCATGTGACAGAAGGAGACAAAAAGAAGACAAGAGACAGATAGATACAAAAAGAAGACAAGAGATCAAAAGATAAATCCAGAAAGATATTTTAGCAGAATATTGTTAGTACGCAGATTCTCACAGACAGAAAAGATACTGTTCACCAGCATGCGTACCCGGACAGACTGCCAGATAGACTTTTACTGTTCAAGATTCTACCGACAGATACCGACAGATAGACTTTTACTGTTCAAGATTCTACTGACAGATACCGACAGAAAGACTTTTACTGTTCAAGATTCTACCGACAGATACCGACAGATAGACTTTTACTGTTCAAGATTCTACAGACAGATTAACTTGAGTTCACTCTACTTAACTCAGGATACTTTTGAAGACTTACCATGGTTCACTTTATCTATAAATAGACAGACTTCGAAGACAGAAGACAGGTCCAAAACTTAGGTCCAAAATTCTAGGTCCAAATTTTAAGTTTCCATTCCAAGGTCCAAGATAGCCCTCTCCCTCAGAAAGACTTTTAGCTTTCCTTTTCCCTTTCCCCGAAAGACTTTTGTATTCTCCCTTAGAAAGACTTTTGTACTTTACTTTCTTTTTGTAATCTTGTAACCTTCCTCCAGACAGACAACCTTGTAACCCTTTACAGATTTTACTTTGTAATCTTGTAACTCTTCAGACAGCTCTTATTTTCAAAGCTTGTAAGAAAGACAGTTTGTTTTCAAGTATAATCAAAGACAGAAGTATTTTCAAGTAAGATTTTATTTGTTTCAGTTTTCATATTCCATACTCTGTTTTAATCTATTTTGACTATATCTATTTTGCTATTTCTTCTTTATCAACTATTTTATCATTGTTTATGCTTCTATATTACTGCTGTGCTCACTCCTGGGTAGTCAATGGTATCAGAGCCATGGATGGTAGGTGTATGAGTTTTATTTCTTTGCAATTAAGAAGTTACTAGGAACTTATATTACTACATAGCCACTACTTGCTCCTTGTTAGCGTTGGTCAGCCTAGAGACTCGTTGGCAAACCATAGTTTCGCGTTGGTCAGCCCCTTTGTTGTAGCCGACGGACAGGCGTTGTTTGGGTGGTCCCGCAATGGAGTTTCCCGAGGAGGTGGTCCCGATAGCAAGGATACCAGTGGTTAGTAATAGTTCCGCCAGTAATTATTAATTGTTTAGAAAGAGAATAAATACATTTATCAGTTCATCATCTGTTTGCTTGTTCACACTTAGGCTAGGCACACACTAATTTGAAACATGGACTGATGATATAGTTTATGATGAAGGTTATAGCATGAAAGATATAGATGATAATTGGTCTAATAGTGATATGGATTATGAAACTGATTCTGACAGTGAAATAGATGATTATAATTATAATGGTAACACAAATAATTGGAGTAATTTAATAGAAGATAAAATCAACCGACAGACTAATAACCACAGTAATAGTTTTTTAGACAGAATTAATAGAAAATTGGAGTCCTTGGAAAATATTGACAGATTTGCTATATATACTAAAGTTGAAAAGAAAAATGATAGCTTTTTGGACCTCTATGAAAGAATGAAAGCTTTAAATTCACATTTTGAAAAAGATATAGAATTTGGACCCCATCATAGATCATCTTTTACAGAAACTATGACAGATAATTGGTTTAATAATAGTAATTCAAAAGAAGTTGATAAGAAT
This sequence comes from Quercus lobata, assembly GCF_001633185.2. Lineage (NCBI taxonomy): Eukaryota > Viridiplantae > Streptophyta > Magnoliopsida > Fagales > Fagaceae > Quercus > Quercus lobata. The sequence goes on along the minus strand of NC_044908.1, from coordinate 32,901,509 downwards.
TTATAGACATTAAAAGCAACTGACAGATTAGAAATTGGCCCTATTAAGGAAAGAGTAACACGTATAAAAGATAGAAGTACTATAGAAAATGATAGACTAAAAGAAATTTCTAGTTCAGTACTAGACACAGATAGACAAAGAAGCCTAATAGAGACAGACAAGAAAGAATCTCTATATGAGAAGTTGATAGATAATGAGAAAGAAATAATAAAAAAAGGAATGGTAAAAGAGATGAAAGAAATATTTGAAAGACAGAATAGTGAAGATGTAGAGAAAGTGATAAAGATAAATGATAGAAGAAGAATTGAAAGACATAAAGATGAAGGTGTTATACGTAGAAAGCTAGAAAAAGAAATAGGAAAAGATGATAGTTTTAGAAACTATGATGATAGTTTGAAAGAATTGCATGAAAGACAAAATAGGAAAGATGTAGGGAAAGTAAAGGACATGCAAAAACCAAAAATAAATAGTAGTGAAGAATCCCTACGTAGGAAGATAGAAATAGAAGAAAAGATGAAACATGAAAGACAAAAAGAAAAAGTCAACAATGGTGGGAAAAATAGTTATGGTAATTTAAAAGAAAAAGCAAATAGTGATAGTGTAGTGAAAGTAAAGAAAGTAAAGTACAAAAGTCTTTCTAAGGGAGAATACAAAAGTCTCATTGACTACCCAGGAGTGAGCACAGCAGTAATATAGAAGCATAAACAATGATAAAATAGTTGATAAAGAAGATAATAGCAAAATAGATATAGTCAAAAATAGATTAAAACAGGGTATGGAATATAAAACTGAAACAAATAAAATCTTACTTGAAAATACTTCTGTCTTTGATTAAACTTGAAAACAAACTGTCTTTCTTACAAGCTTTGAAAATAAGAGCTGTCTGAAGAGTTACAAGATTACAAAGTAAAATCTGTAAAGGGTTACAAGATTGTCTGTCTGGAAAGGTAAGGTTACAAGATTACAAAAGAAAGTAAAGTACAAAAGTCTTTCTAAAGGGAGAGTACAAAAGTCTTTCGGGGAAAGGGAAAGGAAAGCTAAAGTCTTTCTGAAGATTGGACCTTGGAAATGGACCTAAAACTTGACCTGGAATTTGAACCTTAATTCTGGACCTGAGTTTTTCTGTCTTCGAAGTCTGTCTATTTATAGATAAAGTGAACCCTGGTAAATCTTCAATAGTAACCTGAGTTAGGTGAAGTGAACTCAAGTTAATCTGTCGGCAGAATCTTGAACAGTAAAAGTCTATCTTGAACAGTAATAGTCTGTCTGCATGTGAATAATATTCTGTCAAAATATCTTTGAAAATATCTTTCTGGATCTGTCTGGACTGTAATGGATCTGTCTGGAAGCTATTCATGCATGTCGATGAATAGTGATCTGTTGCTGGTGAATAGTGATCTGTCGCTGGTGAATAGTGATCTCGCCGCTGTCTGTCGGAAGAGTATTCTGTCTGTCCTTCTGTCTTTCTGTCTGTCAATCTGTATCCGCGTAGTTATCATAATCTAGCGGATCAGAGTTATCCTCATACTGCTCATGCTCGTGGAGCACTCCATAATCATTACATAGGGCACAGTATGAAATAGGAACGAAAACAGGAACATGATCTTTGGCTGTCATCAATCTGGGATCTTTAACAATCCTTCTTTTCCCAATGAGCCTTCCTGCTGAAGGTCTTGGGCCATACACAGCTATTCTGTCGGTGTAGCCATATAAATGAAAACCTCTATCTAATTCTTTCTGTTCTTCATAAATCTTATTACTCATGAAATTAGACCATTCTTGAGCCAAAGCACCTGGATCATCCAGTGATAAGTAAGTATCACCTGTATACCAGTTATATTCAAGGATACCACACCAATCATGGATAAGGACTAAAATGTGTGCTGGCTGAGCTTCCATATAATAGCTAGTGTCCCAAACTGGAAGAGTACTCCAGATTTCTATCTTCATATAATTAAGTCCTCCAATCTGCGCTGCTGCTTCTTGGATGACTCTGGGAAATAAACTGATCTGATTTGCCGAAGTAATGGTCAATTTTCTGATAAACCCTGCTTCAAGCATTTCAGATAACCATAAGGGATCACAGATTACTGGATCTTCTGTCTCTGTGTTGATAAGTAATCCCGGGTAGGGATCAAATCTGTCTCCTGTTCTTTCATAAACTCTGTCTGAATTTCCAAAACTGTCATACCATTTAGCCTTATGAGATAACCATTCATCACCTGTCATGTCTTCTGTTCTGATAAATGCTGTAGAGACTAATAATTTAAAAAGATACATCCATCTGTCATAAGAACTTGTTATAGCTTTATGAGTTAATATATTCTGTTGGATTTCAGGGGGTAAGGTTCTAATAGCAAGTCTCGTTTTTTGCTGAATTTTAGGGTGGAGCTTTGAAAAGCTTGTTCCCATAAGATAGCTTTTTAGAGACTATAGTTCTGTCTTTGTGGAGCTTGAATCTCCATCCTCCTTGCTAGGGAGTTGAAAACCGAGTGCTTCAATAAATGCCCCGGTGCTAACAAGATGTAATTCCAAAGCCTGAAGGGTCATTTGGAATAAGGGTTTCTGTCTGAGGGTGAATGCTGCCTGTAAATTATCAAGAAGTAGTTTAATATGAAAAGGAAGGTCTGTAAATTCTCCGTCTTGAAACATAAGATCACTGTCGGGCACTTTTTGCAGAATTACACTTTTATCACCACATGAATACATTGCCTCTGCTAGCAGTGTATCCTGAAGGGATATTGTCTCTATTGAGACGCCTTCATGCATTTCTGAAATTTTTACTGAAGGTTTTCGGGTACCTTTGGGTTGCACCACTGGTGCCTTGCCCTTGTCTTTCTGAGAGAATCTTTTACTCATGGTGCTCTGCAATTGGGTTTTTGTAAAAGGATTATATTTGGAACAAATATTTTCTGTCAAAACTTCTTTCGAAACTCTTTTGCCTCTATCTTTCTGTGAAATTCTTTTGAAATATTTTATAAGAAAAGTAATAAAAGCATATACAAAACAAACAACATTTATAAAACAAACTTTTCTTTGTACACTTTTGTGCTCTTGCTGAGTAGCAATAATATTAGAGTAATCATGATGGGATCTGTCAAGGTAAATGAGATTCAAAATATTCCTTAAATCTAGTATGATTCTATCCATGCATGTACTGTTATATATCTCTTCGTAAAGTCTTTTACTAATAGGACAATCTATTAGGGGATTAATTCTGTCTATAGGGAGATTAAATCTGTCATTATTCAAGAGTTTATCACAATTAATATTTTCTTTAATGATTAATAAAGAAGAGTCTGTCAAAGATTCTTTTATTAAAATATTTGTTATATGAATATTTAAAAATGCTATAAAGATTGTACATTTGTCATTTAGTACTTCTATCAGTCTATCAGTATGTCTGTCATTATTATTAAAAGAAGTAATAATTGTACCATCTATATTTTGTGTGGGGGCAATAGTCTTAAATTGCCATCTGTCAGTCCATATACTATTAGTCCATATATTCATATTTCCATCTTTCGTGAATTTTTCTGTAGATTGGACTTTATGTAGGAAAGCAATAGAAGAATAAGAACATATCTCTGTCTCTTTGTCCTGCTTATCTTTCTTTTTGTCATTTTCTGTCAATTGATTAACAAGTAGCATTTCTGTCTTTAAAGATGACAAACTTCTTTCAGTTCTATAGATTCCTCTTTTGTTGATATCTGTTAAATTAGTAACCTCTTTGGAAGAGTGTATTTCTGTCAAGACAAGTGGTAAAATTAATTTAAAGAATATATCTTTTTTCCATATATTAGTTTTAATTCCTTCATCTGTCACTAAAAAGGGATAAATTAAATCCATAAAAGGAGTTCCTAAAATAATTTTAAAAGGAAAGTCTTTAACAAAGGCTATATCAAAATATATTCTGTCATGGCATATATGATTATGAGGTATACAAGTCATATCAACACCTAAATCTGTCAAAGCAATTTCTGTCAAAGAAAACTGTTTAGTAGTATCTGTATGCCATCTTTGGGGAATTACTCTGTCAATTAAACTTAAGAAATTCTGTCTATCAAATTTACTACTATTGTTTGAAACATTAATATCTATAACTTCTTTATCTGTAGGAGGATCAAAGGGGTCTATCATGGAATTGTAAAATTCTTTTACAATATTATGTTCATTTATGTCCGTCAGATTTTCTTCTTTAATTTCTTTAATTTCCTTTTTTATCATTTCTTCTTCTGTCAGTAGAGCTATTGGTTTTATCTTTACACCATCTTGTTTTAATTTTATTTTTACCTTTTCTTTCTTGTCTTTTTCTTTCTTGGCTTTTTCTTCCTTTCTACAATCCGTAACATGGTGACTATATTTCCTGCACCTAATGCAAGCAATAGGTATTTCTATAGAGTCTTTCAATTTTAATAAATATTCTTTCTTGTCTTTATAGTGATTTGGTAGATTTTCTATCAGTTTTATTATTATTTCTTTTTGTTTTCTCTTTCTTTTATTAATTTTAAGTGGGTTGGTTGATTTTAACTCTTTCTTAACTTGATCTACTTCTTTTTGACTAACATTAAATATTTCCATTAATTCATTTATTATATCTTTCTCAAATTCTAATTTACTAATTTGTTTAATAATTTTATTATGTCTGTCACATTGTTTTTTAGTATGTCCATATTTTTTGCATTTATGACAAGTAGTATTATTAACCTGTCTGTCAGTTTTCCCATTATCTGATAACTCTGTAGTATTTAAAACTGTTATGTCTCTTAATCTGTCTGTTTCTAAAGGTAAACTTAAAAGTTCTATCTTTTTAGCCAATTCAATTAAACTGTGGTTTTCAGTTCTGTCAATTATTTTAAGTCTCTCATCAATTTCTTCTTTAAAGCTATTACTCTTTTTGTCTTTTACTTCCATCTTTACTTTTACTACACTATCATAATTATTTTGCCTACTATTGTTGACTTTTTCTTTTTGTCTTTCATGTCTCATCTTTTCCTCTATTTCTATCTTCCTACGTAGGGATTCTTCACTACTATTTGTTTTTGGTTTTTGCATGTCCTTTACTTTCCCTACATCTTTCCTATTTTGTTTTTCATGCAATTCTTTCAAACTATCATCATTATTTCAAAAACTATCATCTATCACTATTTCTTTTTCTAGCTTTCTACGTATAACACCTTCATCTTTATGTCTTTCAATTCTTCTTCTATCATTTGTCTTTATCACTTTCTCTACATCTTCACTATTCTGTCTTTCAAATATTTCTTTCATCTCTTTTACCATTCCTTTTTTTATTATTTCTTTCTCATTATCTATCAACTTGTCTGTCTGTCTCTATTAGGCTCTTTTGTCTATATGTGTCTAGTACCGAACTAGAAATTTCTTTTAATCTGTCATTTTCTATAGTACTTTTATCTTTTATACGTGTTATTCTTTCATTAATAGGGCCAATTTCTAATCTGTCAGTTGCTTTTAATATCTGTAAATTCTTATCTATAACTTCTTTTGAATTACTATTTAAATACCAATTATCTGTCATAGTTTCTGTAAAAGATGATCTATGATGAGGTCCAAATTCTATATCTTTTTCAAAATGTGAATTTAAAGCTTTCATTCTTTCATAGAGGTCCAAAAAACTATCATTTTTCTTTTCAACTTTAGTATATATATTAGATCTGTCAATATTTTCCAAGGATTCCAATTTTCTATTAATTCTATCCAAAAAACTATTATTGTGATTATTACTCTGTCGGTTGATTTTATCATTTGTGAAATTACTCCAATTATTTGTATTACCATTATAATTATAATCATCAATTTCACTGTCAGAATCAGTTTCATAATCCATATCACTATTTGACCAATTATCATCTATATCTTTCATGCTATAACCTTCATCATAAACTATATCATCATAGTCCATGTTTCAAATTAGTGTGTGCCTAGCCTAAGTGTGAACAAGCAAACAGATGATGAGCTGATAAATGTATTTATTCTCTTTCTAAACAATTAATAATTACTGGCGGAACTATTACTAACCACTGGTATCCTTGCTATCGAGACCACCTCCTCGGGAAACTCCATTGCGGGACCACCCAAACAACGCCTGTCCGTCGGCTACAACAAAGGGGCTGACCAACGTGAAACTATGGTTTGCCAACGAGTCTCTAGGCTGACCAACGCTAACAAGGAGCAAGTAGTGGCTATGTAGTAATATAAGTTCCTAGTAACTTCTTAATTGCAAAGAAATAAAACTCATACACCTACCATCCATGGCTCTGATACCATTGACTACCCAGGAGAGAGCACAGCAGTAATATAGAAGCATAAACAATGATAAAATAGTTGATAAAGAAGATAATAGCAAAATAGATATAGTCAAAAATAGATTAAAACAGAGTATGGAATATGAAAACTGAAACAAATAAAATCTTACTTGAAAATACTTCTGTCTTTGATTAAACTTGAAAATAAGAGCTGTCTGAAGAGTTACAAGATTACAAAGTAAAATCTGTAAAGGGTTACAAGATTGTCTGTCTGGAAAGGTAAGGCTACAAGATTACAAAAGAAAATAAAGTACAAAAGTCTTTCAAAGGGAGAGTACAAAAGTTTTTCGGGGAAAAGGAGAGACTTTAAAATCTTTCTGAGGGAGAGGGCTATATTGGACCTTGGAATGGAAACTTAAAATTTGGACCTGGAATTTGAACCTGTAATTTTGGACCTGTCTTCTGTCTTCGGAGTCTGTCTATTTATAGATAAAGTGAATCATGGTAAGTCTTCAAAAGTAACCTGAATTAGGTAAAGTGGACTTAAGTTAATCTGTCGGTAGAGTCTTGAACAATAATAGTCTATCTGCATGTGAATAATATTCTGTCAAAATATCTTTCAAAATATCTTTCTGGATCTGTCTGCATCTTTCTGGACTGTAATGGATTTGTCTGGAAGCTATTCATGCATGTTGGTGAATAGTGATCTGTCGTTGATGAATAGTGATCTGTCGCAGCTGTCTGTCGGAAGAGTATTCTGTCTGTCTGTGCCTTCTGTCTATCTGTCTATCAATCTGTATCCGCATAGCTATCATAATCTAGCGGATCAGAGTTATCCTCATACTGCTCATGCTCGTGGAGCACTCCATAATCATTACATAGGGCACAGTATGAAATAGGAACAAAAACAGGAACATGATCCTTGGCTGTCATCAATCTGGGGTCTTTAATAATCCTTCTTTTCCCAATGAGCCTTCCTGCTGAAGGTCTTGGGCCATACACAGCTATTCTGTCGGTGTAGCCATATAAATGGAAACCTCTGTCTAATTCTTTCTGTACTTCATAAATCTTATTACTCATGAAATTAGACCATTCTTGAGTCAGAGCACTTGGATCATCAAGTGATAAATAAGTAACTCCTGTGTACCAGTTATATTTAGGGATACCACACCAATCATGGATAAGAACTAAAATATATGCTGGCTGGGCTTCCATATAATAGTTAGTGTCCCAAGCTGGAAGAGTACTCCAGATTTCCATCTTCATATAATTAAGTCCTCCAATCTGTGCTGCTGCTTCTTGGATGACTCTAAGAAATAAACTAATCTGATTTGCAGAAGTGATGGTTAATTTGCTGATAAACCCTGCTTCTAGCATTTCAGATAACCATAAGGGATCACAGATTACTGGATCTTCTGTCTTTGTGTTGATAAGTAATCTCGGGTAGGGATTAAATATGTCTCCTGTTCTTTCATAAACTCTGTCAGAATTTCCAAAACTGTCATACCATTTAGCCTTATAAGATAACCATAGATCATCTGTCATGTCTTCTGTTCTGATAAATGTTGTAGAGACTAATACTGTAAAAAGATACATCCATCTGTCATAAGAACTTGTTATAGCTTTATGAGTTAATATATTCTGTTGGATTTCAGGGGGTAAGGTTCTAATAGCAAGTCTTGTTTTTTGCTGAATCTTAGGGTGGAGCTTTGAAAAGCTTGTTCTCATAAGATAGCTTTTTAGAGACTGTAGTTCTGTCTTTGTGGAGCTTGAATCTCCATCCTCCTTGCCAGGGAGTTGACAACCGAGTGCTTCAATAAATGCCCCGGTGCTAACAAGATGTAATTCCAAAGCCTGAAGGGTCATTTGGAATAAGGGTTTCTGTCTGAGGGTGAATGCTGCCTGTAAATTATCAAGAAGTAATTTAATATGAAGAGGAAGGTCTGTAAATTCTTCGTCTTGAAACATAAGATCACTGTCAAGTACTTTTTGCAAAATTACACTTTTATTACCACATGAATACATTGCCTCTGCTAGTAACGTATCCTGAAGGGATATTGTCTCTATCGAGACGCCTTCATGCATATCCGAAATTTTGACTGAGGGTTTTCGGAAACCTCTGGGTTGCACCGTTGGTGCCTTGCCCTTGTCTGTCTGAGAGAATCTTTTACTCATGGTATTCTGCAATTGGGTTTTTGGAAAAGGATTATATTTGGAACAAATATTTTCTGTCAAAGCTTCTTTTGAAATTCTTTTGCCTCTGTCTTTCTGTGAAATTCTTTTGAAATATTTTATAAGAAAAGTAATAAAAGCATTTACAAAACAAACAACATTTATAAAACAAACTTTTCTCTGTACACTTTTGTGCTCTTGCTGAGTAGCAATAATATTAGAGTAGTCATGATGGGATCTGTCAAGGTAAATGAGATTCAGAATATTCCTTATGATTATATCCATGCATGTACTACTATATCTTTCTTCGTAAAGTCTTTTATTAATAGGACAATCTATTAGGGGATTAATTCTGTCCATAGGGAGATTAAATCTGTCATTATTCAAGAGATTACCATAATTAATATTTTCTTTAATGATTAATAAAGGAGAGTCTGTCAAAGATTCTTTTATTAAAATATCTGTCATATGAATATTTAAAAATGCTATAAAGATTGTACATTTGTCATTTAGTACTTCTATCAGTCTATCAGTATGTCTGTCATTATTATTAAAGGAAGTAATAATTGTTCCATCTATGTTTTGTGTGGGGGCAATAGTCTCAAATTGCCATCTGTCCATCCATCTATTAATCGATGCATATTGATTACAAAAGCCTATATTCATATTTCTGTCTCTTATGAGTTCTTCTGTAGATTGGACTTTATGTAAAAGAGCAATAGGAAAATAAGCCCGTATCTCTATCTTTTTGTCTTGTTTATCTTTCTTCTTGTCACTTTCTGTCAATTGATTAACAAGTAGCATTTCTGTCTTTAAAGATGACAAACTTCTTTCAGTTCTATAGATTCCTCTATCGTTGATATCTGTTAAAATAGTAACCTCTTTGGAAGAGTGTATTTATGAATTTAAAGAATATATCTTTTCCTAACACATTAGTTTTAATTCCTTTATCTGTCATTAAAAAGGGATAAATTAAAGCCATAAAAGGAGTTCCTAAAATAATTTTAGAAGGAAAGTCTTTAATTAAAACAAAAGCTGTCTCAAAATTTATTCTGTCATGGCATATATGATCATAAGGTATCTTATAATTGATTATCAGTTTTTCTCTATTGGCCTGAATTAATCTTTCTTGTATACAATTCATATGAACACCTAAATCTGTGAAAGCAATTTCTGTAAAAGAAAACTGTTTAGTAATTTCTATATGCCATTTCTGGAGAATTACTCTGTCAATTAAACTTAAGAAATTCTGTCTATCAAATTTATTACTATTGTTTGAAACATTAATATTGTCTGTAGGAGGATCAAAGGGGTCTATCATGGAATTAGAAAATTCTTTTACAATATTATGTTCATTTATGTCTGTCAGATTTTCTTCTTTGATTTCTTTAATTTCCATTTCTTCTTCTGTCAGTAGAGGTATTGGTTTTATCTCTACACCATCTTGTTTTAATTTTATTTTTATCTTTTCTTTCTTGTCTTTTTCTTTCTTGGCTTTTTCTTCTTTTCTACAATCCGTAACATGGTGACCATATTTCCTGCACCTAATGCAAGCAATAGGTATTTCTATAGAGTCTTTCAATTTTAATAAATATTCTTTCTTGTCTTTATAATGATTTGGTAGATTTTCTATCAGTTTTATTATTATGTCTTTTTGTTTTCTTTTTCTCTTATTAATTTTAAGTGGGTTGGTTGATTTTAGCTCTTTCTTAACTTGATCTATTTCTTTTTGACTAACATTAAATATTTTTATTATTTCATTTATTATATCTTTCTCAAATTCTAATTTACTAATTTGTTTAATAATTCTATTATGTCTGTCACATTGTTTTTTAGTATGTCCATATTTTTTGCATTTATGACAAATAGTATTATTAACATGTCTGTCAGTTTTTTCATTATCTGATAACTCAATAGTATTCAAAACTGTTATGTCTCTTAATCTGTCTGTCTCTATTGGTAAACTTAAAATTTCTATCTTTTTAGCCAATTCTATTAAACTGTTATTTTCAGTTCTATCAATTATTTTAAGTCTCTCATCAATTTCTTCTTTAAAGCTATTACTCTTTTTGTCTTTTACTTCCATCTTTACTTTCCCTACACTATCACTATTACCATAATTATTTTGCCTACTATTGCGGACTTTGACTTTTTCTCTTTCATGTCTAATCTTTTCTTCTATTTCTATCTTCCTACGTAGGGATTCTTTACTACTATTTGTTTTTGGTATGTCCTTTACTTTCCCTACATCTTTCCTATTTTGTTTTTCATGCAATTCTTTCAAACTATCATCATTATTTCTAAAACTATCATCTATCACTATTTCTTTTTCTAGCTTTCCACGTATAACACCTTCATCTTTATGTCTTTCAATTCTTCTTCTATCATTTGTCTTTATCACTTTCTCTACATCTTCACTATTCTGTCTTTCAAATATTTCTTTCATCTCTTTTACCATTCCTTTTCTTATTATTTCTTTCTCATTATCTATCAACTTCTCATGTAGAGATTCTTTCTTGTCTGTCTCTATTAGGCTTCTTTGTCTATCTGTGTCTAGTACTGAACTAGAAATTTCTTTTAGTCTGTCATTTTCTATATTACTTCTATCTCTTATACGTGTTACTCTTTCCGTAATAGGGCCACTTTCTAATCTGTCAGTTGCTTTTAACATTTGTAAATTCTTATCTATATCTTTTGAATTACTATTTATATACCAATTATTTGTCACAGTTTCTGTAAAAGATGATCTATGATGGGGTCCAAATTCTATATCTTTTTCAAAATGTGAATTTAAAGCTTTCATTCTTTCATAGAGGTCCAAAAAGCTATCATTTTTCTTTTCAACTTTAGTAAATATAGCAAATCTATCAATATTTTCCAAGGATTCCAATTTTCTATTAATTCTGTCCAAAAAACTATTATTGTGGTTATTAGTCTGTCGGTTGATTTTATCATTTGTGAAATTACACCAATTATTTGTGTTACCATTATAGTTATAATTATCCATTTTTCTGTCAGAATCAGAATCTGTTTCATATTCCATATCACTATTTGACCAATTATCATCTATATCTGTCATGCTATAACCTTCATCATAAACTATATCATCATAGTCCATGTTTCAATTAGTGTGTGCCTAGCCTAAGTGTGAACAAGCAAACAGATGATGAGCTGATAAATGTATTTATTCTCTTTCTAAGCAATTAATGATTACTGGCGGAACTATTACTAACCACTGGTATCCTTGCTATCGGGACCACCTCCTCGGGAAACTCCATTGCGGGACCACCCAAACAACGCCTGTCCATCGGCTACAACAAAGGGGCTGACCAACGCGAAACTATGGTTTGCCAACGAGTCTCTAGGCTAACCAACGCTAACAAGGAGCAAGTAGTGGCTATGTAGTAATATAAGTTCCTAGTAACTTCTTAATTGCAAAGAAATAAAACTCATACACCTACCATCCATGGCTCTGATACCATTGACTACCCAGGAGTGAGCACAGCAGTAATATAGAAGCATAAACAATGATAAAATAGTTGATAAAGAAGATAATAGCAAAATAGATATAGTCAAAAATAGATTAAAACAGAATATGGAATATGAAAACTGAAACAAATAAAATCTTACTTGAAAATACTTCTGTCTTTGATTAAACTTGAAAACAAACTGTCTTTCTTACAAGCTTTGAAAATAAGAGCTGTCTGAAGAGTTACAAGATTACAAAGTAAAATCTGTAAAGGGTTACAAGATTGTCTGTCTGGAAGGAAGGTTACAAGATTACAAAAAGAAAGTAAAGTACAAAAGTCTTTCTAAGGGAGAATACAAAAGTCTTTCGGGGAAAAGGAAATGGAAAGCTAAAAGTCTTTCTGAGGATAAGATGGAAACTTTGGACCTTGGAAATGGACCTAAAATTTGGACCTAAAATCATAGTATTGACTACCCAGGAGTGAGCACAGCAGTAATATAGAAGCATAAACAATGATAAAATAGTTGATAAAGAAGATAATAGCAAAATAGATTAAAACAGAGTATGGAATATGAAAACTGAAACAAATAAAATCTTACTTGAAAATACTTCTGTCTTTGATTAAACTTGAAAACAAACTGTCTTTCTTACAAGCTTTGAAAATAAGAGCTGTCTGAAGAGTTACAAGATTACAAAGTAAAATCTGTAAAGGGTTACAAGATTGTCTGTCTGGAAAGGTAAGGCTACAAGATTACAAAAGAAAATAAAGTACAAAAGTCTTTCAAAGGGAGAGTACAAAAGTCTTTCGGGGAAAAGGAGAGACTTTAAAATCTTTCTAAGGGAGAGGGCTATCTTGGACCTTGGAATGGAAACTTAAAATTTGGACCTGGAATTTGAACCTGTAATTTTTGACCTTGGAAATGGACCTAAAATCTGGACCTGTCTTCTGTCTTCGAAGTCTGTCTATTTATAAATAAAGTGAACCATGGTAAATCTTCAAAAGTAACCTGAGTTAGGTGAAGTGAACTCAAGTTAATCTGTCGGCAGAATCTTGAACAGTAAAAGTCTATCTTGAACAGTAATAGTCTGTCTGCATGTGAATAATATTCTGTCAAAATATCTTTGAAAATATCTTTCTAGATCTGTCTGAACTGTAATGGATCTGTCTGGAAGTTATTCATGCATGTCGATGAATAGTGATTTGTCGCTGGTGAATAGTGATCTGTCGCTGGTGAATAGTGATCTGTTGTCGCTGTCTGTCGGAAGAGTATTCTGTCTGTCTGTGCCTTCTGTCTATCTGTCTGTCAATCTGTATCTGCGTAGTTATCATAGTCTAGCAGATCAGAGTTATCCTCATACTGCTCATGCTCGTGGAGCACTCCATAATCGTTACATAGGGCACAGTATAAAATAGGAACGAAAACAGGAACATGATCTTTGACTGTCATCAATCTGGGATCTTTAACAATCCTTCTTTTCCCAATGAGCCTTCCTGCTGAAGGTCTTGGGCCATACACAGCTATCCTGTCGGTGTAGCCATATAAATGAAAACCTCTATCTAATTTTATCTATTCTTCATAAATCTTATTACTCATGAAATTGGACCATTCTTGAGCCAGAGCACCTGGATCATCAAGTGGTAAGTAAGTATCTCCTATATACCAGTTGTATTCAAGGATACCACACCAATCATGAATAAGGACTAAAATGTGTGCTGGCTGAGCTTCCATATAATAGCTAGTGTCCCAAACTGGAAGAGTACTCCAGATTTCTATCTTCATATAATTAAGTCCTCCAATCTGTGCTGCTGCTTCTTGGATGACTCTGGGAAATAAACTAATCTGATTTGCAGAAGTAATGGTTAATTTTCTGATAAACCCTGCTTCTAGCATTTCAGATAACCATAAGGGATCACAGATTACTGGATCTTCTGTCTCTGTGTTGATAAGTAATCCCGGGTAGGGATCAAATCTGTCTCCTGTTCTTTCATAAACTCTGTCTAAATTTCCAAAACTGTCATACCATTTAGCCTTATGAGATAACCATTCATCACCTATCATGTCTTCTGTTCTGATAAATGCTGTAGAGACTAATAATTTAAAAAGATACATCCATCTGTCATAAGAACTTGTTATAGCTTTATGAGTTAATATATTCTGTTGGATTTCAGGGGGTAAGGTTCTAATAGCAAGTCTCGTTTTTTGCTGAATCTTAGGGTGGAGCTTTGAAAAGCTTGTTCCCATAAGATAGCTTTTTAGAGACTGTAGTTCTGTCTTTGTGGAGCTTGAATCTCCATCCTCCTTCCTAGGGAGTTGACAACCGAGTGCTTCAATAAATGCCCCGGTGCTAACAAGATGTAATTCCAAAGCCTGAAGGGTCATTTGGAATAAGGGTTTCTGTCTGAGGGTGAATGCTGCCTGTAAATTATCAAGAAGTAGTTTAATATGAAAAGGAAGGTCTGTAAATTCTCCGTCTTGAAACATAAGATCACTGTCGGGCACTTTTTGCAGAATTACACTTTTATCACCACATGAATACATTGCCTCTGCTAGCAGTGTATCCTGAAGGGATATTGTCTCTATTGAGACGCCTTCATGCATTTCTGAAATTTTTACTGAAGGTTTTCGGGTACCTTTGGGTTGCACCACTGGTGCCTTGCCCTTGTCTTTCTGAGAGAATCTTTTACTCATGGTGCTCTGCAATTGGGTTTTTGTAAAAGGATTATATTTGGAACAAATATTTTCTGTCAAAACTTCTTTCGAAACTCTTTTGCCTCTATCTTTCTGTGAAATTCTTTTGAAATATTTTATAAGAAAAGTAATAAAAGCATATAGAAAACAAACAACATTTATAAAACAAACTTTTCTTTGTACACTTTTGTGCTCTTGCTGAGTGGCAATAATATTAGAGTAATCATGATGGGATCTGTCAAGGTAAATGAGATTCAAAATATTCCTTAAATCTAGTATGATTCTATCCATGCATGTACTGTTATATATCTCTTCGTAAAGTCTTTTACTAATAGGACAATCTATTAGGGGATTAATTCTGTCTATAGGGAGATTAAATCTGTCATTATTCAAGAGTTTATCACAATTAATATTTTCTTTAATGATTAATAAAGGAGAGTCTGTCAAAGATTCTTTTATTAAAATATTTGTTATATGAATATTTAAAAATGCTATAAAGATTGTACATTTGTCATTTAGTACTTCTATCAGTCTATCAGTATGTCTGTCATTATTATTAAAAGAAGTAATAATTGTACCATCTATATTTTGTGTGGGGGCAATAGTCTCAAATTGCCATCTGTCAGTCCATATACTATTAGTCCATGCATATTGATTACAAAAGACTATATTCATATCTCCGTCTTTTATGAATTCTTCTGTAGATTGGACTTTATGTAAGAAAGCAATAGGAAAATAAGAGCGTATCTCTGTTTCTTTGTCTTGTTTATCTTTCTTTTTGTCATTTTCTGTCAATTGATTAACAAGTAGCATTTCTGTCTCTAAAGATGACAAACTTCTTTCAGCTCTATCTGTTAAAATAGTAACCTCTTTGGAAGAGTGTATTTCTTTCAGGACAGGTGGTACAATGAATTTAAAGAATATATCTTTTCCTAACACATTAATTTTAATTCCTTTATCTGTCATTAAAAAAGGATAAATTAAAGCCATAAAAGGAGTTCCTAAAATAATTTTAGAAGGAAAGTCTTTAATTAAAACAAAAGCTGTCTCAAAATATATTCTGTCATGGCATATATGATCATAAGGTATCTTATAATTGATTATCAGTTTTTCTCTATTGGCCTGAATTTATCTTTCTTGTATACAATTCATATGAACACCTAAATCTGTCAAAGCAATTTCTGTCAAAGAAAACTGTTTAGTAATTTCTATATGCCATTTTTGGAGAATTATTCTGTCAATTAAACGTAAGAAATTCTGTCTATCAAATTTATTACTATTGTTTGAAACATTAATATTGTCTGTAGGAGGATCAAAGGGGTATATCATGGAATTAGAAAATTCTTTTACAATATTATGTTCATTTATGTCTGTCAGATTTTCTTCTTTGATTTCTTTAATTTCCATTTCTTCTTCTGTCAGTAGAGGTATTGGTTTTATCTCTACACCATCTTGTTTTAATTTTATTTTTATCTTTTCTTTCTTGTCTTTTTCTTTCTTGGCTTTTTCTTCCTTTCTACAATCCGTAACATGGTGACCATATTTCCTGCACCTAATGCAAGCAATAGGTATTTCTATAGTGTCTTTTAATTTTAATAAATATTCTTTCTTGTCTTTATAATGATTTGGTAGATTTTCTATCAGTTTTATTATTATGTCTTTTTGTTTTCTTTTTCTCTTATTAATTTTAAGTGGGTTGGTTGATTTTAACTCTTTCTTAACTTGATCTACTTCTTTTTGACTAACATTAAATATTTCCATTAATTCATTTATTATATCTTTCTCAAATTCTAATTTACTAATTTGTTTAATAATTCTATTATGTCTGTCACATTGTTTTTTAGTATGTCCATATTTTTTGCATTTATGACAAATAGTATTATTAACCTGTCTGTCAGTTATCTCATTATCTGATAACTCTGTAGTATTTAAAACTGTTATGTCTCTTAATCTGTCTGTTTCTAAAGGTAAACTTAAAAGTTCTATCTTTTTAGCCAATTCTATTAAACTGTGGTTTTCAGTTCTGTCAATTATTTCAAGTCTCTCATCAATTTCTTCTTTAAAACTATTACTCTTTTTGTCTTTTACTTCCATCTTTACTTTCCCTACACTATCACTATTACCATAATTATTTTGCCTACTATTGTTGACTTTTTCTTTTTGTCTTTCATGTCTCATCTTTTCCTCTATTTCTATCTTCCTACGTAGTATTTCCTTACTACTATTTTCTTTTGGCATGTCTTTCTCTACATCTTTACTATTTTGTCTTTCATGTAATTCTTTCAAACTATCATCATAACTTCTAAAGCTATCATCTTTTAAACTATCATCTTTTCTCTCTTTCATTGTCATGTTTCTTTGTTTTACTATGTCTATCATTTTTCCTACATCTTCTCTATTCTGTCGTTCAAACATCTCTTTTACCATTCCTTTTTTTATTATTTCTTTCTCATTATCTATCAACTTCTCATGTAGAGATTCTTTCCTGTCTGTCTCTATTAGGCTTCTTTGTCTATCTGTGTCTATGACTGAACTAGAAATTTCTTTTAGTCTGTCATTTTCTATAGTACTTCTATCTTTTATACGTGTTACTCTTTCCTTAATAGGGCCAATTTCTAATCTGTCAGTTGCTTTTAATGTCTGTAAATTCTTATCAACTTCTTTTGAATTACTATTTATATACCAATTATCTGTCATAGTTTCTGTAAAAGATGATCTATGATGGGGTCCAAATTCTATATCTTTTTCAAAATGTGAATTTAAGGCTTTCATTCTTTCATAGAGGTCCAAAAAGCTATCATTTTTCTTTTCAACTTTAGTATGTATAGCAAATCTGTCAATATCTTCCAAGGATTCCAATTTTCTATTAATTCTGTCTAGGAAACTATTATTGTGGTTATTAGTCTGTCGGTTGATTTTATCATTTGTGAAATTACTCCAATTATTTGTGTTACCATTATAGTTATAATTATCCATTTTACTGTCAGAATCAGAATCTGTTTCATATTCCATATCACTATTTGACCAATTATCATCTATATCTGTCATGCTATAACCTTCATCATAAACTATATCATCATAGTCCATGTTTCAAATTAGTGTGTGCCTAGCCTAAGTGTGAACAAGCAAACAGATGATGAGCTGATAAATGTATTTATTCTCTTTCTAAGCAATTAATAATTACTGGCGGAACTATTACTAACCACTGGTATCCTTGCTATCGGGACCACCTCCGCGGGAAACTCCATTGCGGGACCACCCAAACAACGCCTGTCCGTCGGCTACAACAAAGGGGCTGACCAACGCGAAACTATGGTTTGCCAACGAGTCTCTAGGCTGACCAAAGCTAACAAGGAGCAAGTAGTGGCTATGTAGTAATATAAGTTCCTAGTAACTTCTTAATTGCAAAGAAATAAAACTCAGACACCTACCATCCATGGCTCTGATACCATTGACTGCTCTGATACCATTGACTACCCAAGAGAGAGCACAGCAGTAATATAGAAGCATAAACAATGATAAAATAGTTGATAAAGAAGATAATAGCAAAATAGATATAGTCAAAAATAGATTAAAACAGGGTATGGAATATAAAACTGAAACAAATAAAATCTTACTTGAAAATACTTCTGTCTTTGATTAAACTTGAAAACAAACTGTCTTTCTTACAAGCTTTGAAAATAAGAGCTGTCTGAAGAGTTACAAGATTACAAAGTAAAATCTGTAAAGGGTTACAAGATTGTCTGTCTGGAAGGAAGGTTACAAGATTACAAAAAAAAAGTAAAGTACAGAAGTCTTTCTAAGGGAGAATACAAAAGTCTTTCGGGGAAAAGGAAAAGGAAAGCTAAAAGTCTTTCTGAGGATAAGATGGAAACTTTGGACCTTGGAAATGGACCTAAAATTTGGACCTAAAATCTGGACCTATCTTCTGTCTTCGAAGTCTGTCTATTTATAGATAAAGTGAACCATGGTAAATCTTCAAAAGTAACCTGAGTTAGGTGAAGTGAACTCAAGTTAATCTGTCGGCAGAATCTTGAACAGTAAAAGTCTATCTTGAACAGTAATAGTCTGTCTGCATGTGAATAATATTCTGTCAAAATATCTTTGAAAATATCTTTCTGGATCTGTCTGCATCTGTCTGGACTGTAATGGATCTATCTGGAAGCTATTCATGCATGTCGATGAATAGTGATCTGTCGCTGGTGAATAGTGATCTGTCGCCGCTGTCTGTCGGAAGAGTATTCTGTCTGTTTGTGCCTTCTGTCTATCTGTCTATCAATCTGTATCCGTGTAGTTATCATAATCTAGCGGATCAGTGTTATCCTCATACTGCTCATGCTCGTGGAGCACTCCATAATCATTACATAGGGCACAGTATGAAACAGGAACGAAAACAGGAACATGATCCTTGGCTGTCATCAATCTGGGGTCTTTAACAATCCTTCTTTTCCCAATGATCCTTCCTGTTGAAGGTTTTGGGCCATACACAGCTATTCTGTCGGTGTAGCCATATAAATGGAAACCTCTGTCTAATTCTTTCTGTACTTCATAAATCTTATTACTCATGAAATTAGACCATTCTTGAGTCAGAGCACCTGGATCATCAAATGATAAATAAGTATCTCCTGTGTACCAGTTATATTCAGGGATACCACACCAATCATGGATAAGGACTAAAATATGTGCTGGCTGAGCTTCCATATAATAGCTACTGTCCCAAACTGGAAGAGTACTCCAGATTTCCATCTTCATATAATTAAGTCCTTCAATCTGTGTTGCTGCTTCTTGGATGACTCTGGGAAATAAACTAATCTGATTTGCAGAAGTAATGGTTAATTTGCTAATAAACCCTGCTTCTAGCATTTCAGATAACCATAAAGGATCACAGATTACTGGATCTTCTGTCTTTGTGTTGATAAGTAATCCCGGGTAGGGATCAAATCTGTCTCCTGTTCTTTCATAAACTCTATCTGAATTTCCAAAACTGTCATACCATTTAGCCTTATGAGATAACCATATATCACCTGTCATTTCTTCTGTTCTGATAAATGCTGTAGAGACTAATACTTTAAAAAGATACATCCATCTGTCATAAGAACTTGTTATAGCTTTATGAGTTAATATATTCTGTTGGATTTCAGGGGGTAAGGTTCTAATAGCAAGTCTCGATATTTGCTGAATCTTAGGGTGGAGCTTTGAAAAGCTTGTTCCCATAAGATAGCTTTTTAGAGACTGTAGTTCTGTCTTTGTGGAGCTTGAATCTCCATCCTCCTTGCCAGGGAGTTGACAACCGAGTGCTTCAATAAATGCCCCAGTGCTAACAAGATGTAATTCCAAAGCCTGAAGGGTCATTTGGAATAAGGGTTTCTGTCTGAGGGTGAATGCTGCCTGTAAATTATCAAGAAGTAGTTTAATATGAAAAGGAAGGTCTGTAAATTCTCCGTCTTGAAACATAAAATCACTGTCGGGCACTTTTTGCAGAATTACTCTTTTATCACCACATGAATACATTGCCTCTGTTAGCAGTGTATCCTGAAGGGATATTGTCTCTTTCGAGACGCCTTCATGCATTTCCGAAATTTTTACTGAAGGTTTTCGGGTACCTTTGGGTTGCACCGCTGGTGCCTTGCCCTTGTCTTTCTGAGAGAATCTTTTACTCATGGTAGTCTGCAATTGGGTTTTAGGAAAAGGATTATATTTGGAACAAATATTTTCTATCAAAACTTCTTTTGAAATTCTTTTGCCTCTGTCTTTCTGTGAAATTCTTTTGAAATATTTTACAAGAAAAGTAATAAAAGCATTTATAAGACAAACAACATTTATAAAACAAACTTTTCTTTGTACACTTTTGTGCTCTTTCTGAGTAGCAATAATATTAGAGTGGTCATGATGGGGTCTGTCAAAGTAAGTGGGATTCAGAGATTGGTTAAAATCTAATATAATTCTATCCATTCTATCCATACATGTACTACTATATATCTCATCTTGTGAGAATATGTGAAATAAAATTTCTTCATAAAGTCTTTCATTAATAGGGCAATCTATTAGGGGATTAATTCTGTCTGTTAGGAAATTGAATCTGTCATTATTCAAGAAATTACCACAATTAATATTTTCTTTAATGATTAATAAAGAAGATTCTGTCAAAGATTCTTTTATTAAAATATCTGTTATATTTAAAAATGCTATAAAGAGTGTACATCTGTCATTTAGTACTTCTATCAGTCTATCAGTATGTCTGTCATTATTAAAAGAAGTAATAATTGTACCATCTATATTTGGTGTAGGGGCAATAGTCTCAAGTTGCCATCTGTCAGTCCATATACTATTAATACATGCATATTGATTACAAAAGACTATATTCAAATCTCTGTCTTTTATGAATTCTTCTGTAGATTGGTCTTTACGTAAGAAAGGAGAATAAAAACATATCTCTGTCTCTTTGTCCTGTTTATTTTTCTTTTTGTCATTTTCTGTCAATTGATTAAGAAGTAGCATTTCTGTTCTATAGATTCCTCTATCGTTGATATCTGTTAAAATAGTAACCTTTTTGGAAGAGTGTATTTCTGTCAAGACAAGTGGTAAATTCAATTTAAAGAATATATCTTTTTCTAACACATTAGTTTTAATTCCTTTATCTGTCATTAAAAAGGGGTAAATTAAAGCCATAAAAGGAGTTCCTAAAATAATTTTAGAAGGAAAGTCTTTAATTAAAACAAAAGCTGTCTCAAAATATATTCTGTCATGGCATATATGATCATGAGGTATCTTATAATTGATTATCAGTTTTTCTCTATTGGCCTGAATTAATCTTTCTTGTATACAATTCATATGAACACCTAAATCTGTCAAAGCAATTTCTGTCAAAGAAAATTGTTTAGTAATTTCTGTATACCATATTTGGAGAATTACTCTGTCAATTAAACTTAAGAAATTCTGTCTATCAAATTTATTACTATTGTTTGAAACATTAATATCTGTAACTTCTTTATCTGTAGGAGGAACAAGGGGATCTATCATGGAATTAGAAAATTCTTTTACAATATTATGTTCATTTATGTTCGTCAGATTTTCTTCTTTAATTTCTTTAATTTCCTTTTTTACCATTTCTTCTTCTGTCAGTAGGGCTATTGGTTTTATTTCTACACCATTTTGTTTTAATTTCATTTTTATCTTTTCTTTCTTGGCTTTTTCTTCCTTTCTACAATCCGTAACATGGTGACCATATTTCCTGCACCTAATGCAAGCAATAGGTATTTCTATAGTGTCTTTTAATTTTAATAAATATTCTTTCTTGTCTTTATAATGATTTGGTAGATTTTCTATCAGTTTTATTATTATGTCTTTTTGTTTTCTTTTTCTCTTATTAATTTTAAGTGGGTTGGTTGATTTTAACTCTTTCTTAACTTGATCT
The DNA here is from genome assembly GCF_001633185.2 of Quercus lobata. Taxonomy (NCBI): domain Eukaryota; kingdom Viridiplantae; phylum Streptophyta; class Magnoliopsida; order Fagales; family Fagaceae; genus Quercus; species Quercus lobata. The sequence goes on along the minus strand of NC_044908.1, from coordinate 32,879,498 downwards.
ACTTCTTTTTGACTAACATTAAATATTTCCATTAATTCATTTATTATATCTTTCTCAAATTCTAATTTACTAATTTGTTTAATAATTCTATTATGTCTGTCACATTGTTTTTTAGTATGTCCATATTTTTTGCATTTATGACAAATAGTATTATTAACCTGTCTGTCAGTTTTCTCATTATCTGATAACTCTGTAGTATTTAAAACTGTTATGTCTCTTAATCTGTCTGTTTCTAAAGGTAAACTTAAAAGTTCTATCTTTTTAGCCAATTCTATTAAACTGTGGTTTTCAGTTCTGTCAATTATTTTAAGTCTCTCATCAATTTCTTCTTTAAAGCTATTACTCTTTTTGTCTTTTACTTCCATCTTTACTTTCCCTACACTATCACTATTGCCATAATTATTTTGCCTACTATTGTTGACTTTTTCTTTTTGTCTTTCATGTCTCATCTTTTCCTCTATTTCTATCTTCCTACGTAGTGTTTCCTTACTACTATTTTCTTTTGGCATGTCTTTCTGTACATCTTTACTATTTTGTCTTTCATGTAATTCTTTCAAACTATCATCATAACTTCTAAAACTATCATCTTTTAAACTATCATCTTTTCTTTCTTTCATTGTCATGTTTCTTTGTTTTACTATGTCTATCACTTTCTCTACATCTTCACTATTCTGTCTTTCAAACATTTCTTTCATCTCTTTTACCATTCCTTTTTTTATTATTTCTTTCTCATTATCTATCAACTTCTTATGTAGAGATTCTTTCTGGTCTGTCTCTATTAGGATCTTTTGTCTATCTGTGTCTAGTACCGAACTAGAAATTTCTTTTAGTCTGTCATTTTCTATAGTACTTCTATCTTTTGTAAGATCTTTTATTTTATCTTCTACACGTGTTACTCTTTCCTTAATTGGGTCAGTTTTTTCATCAACTAATCTATCAGTTGCTTTTAGTGTCTGTAAATTCTTATCGACAACTTCTTTTAAGCTATTATTTAAATACCAATTATCTGTCATAGTTTCTGTAAAAGATGATCTTTGATGGGGTCCAAATTCTACTTCTTTTTTAAAATGTGAATTTAAAGCTTTCATTCTTTCATAGAGGTCCAAAAAGCTATCATTTTTCTTTTCAACTTTAGTAAATATAGCAAATCTATCAATATTTTCCAAGGATTCCAATTTTCTATTAATTCTGTCTAAAAAACTATTATTGTGGTTATTAGTCTGTCGGTTGATTTTATCTTCTATTAAATTACTCCAATTATTTGTGTTACCATTATAATTATAATTATCCATATCACTGTCAGAGTCAGAATCTGTTTCATATTCCATATCACTATTTGACCAATTATCATCTATATCTTTCATGCTATAACCTTCATCATAAACTATATCATCATAGTCCATGTTTCAATTAGTGTGTGCCTAGCCTAAGTGTGAACAAGCAAACAGATGATGAGCTGATAAATGTATTTATTATCTTTCTAAGCAATTAATAATTACTGGCGGAACTATTACTAACCAACGGTATCCTGCTATCGGGACCACCTCCTCGGGAAACTCCATTGCGGGACCACCCAAACAACGCCTGTCCGTCGGCTACAACAAAGGGGCTGACCAACGCGAAACTATGGTTTGCCAACGAGTCTCTAGGCTGACCAACGCTAACAAGGAGCAAGTAGTGGCTATGTAGTAATATGAGTTCCTAGTAACTTCTTAATTGCAAAGAAATAAAACTCATACACCTACCATCCATGGCTCTGATACCATTGACTACCCAGGAGTGAGCACAGCAGTAATATAGAAGCATAAACAATGATAAAATAGTTGATAAAGAAGATAATAGCAAAATAGATATAGTCAAAAATAGATTAAAACAGAGTATGGAATATGAAAACTGAAACAAATAAAATCTTACTTGAAAATACTTCTGTCTTTGATTAAACTTGAAAACAAACTGTCTTTCTTACAAACTTTGAAAATAAGAGCTATCTGAAGAGTTACAAGATTACAAAGTAAAATCTGTAAAGGGTTACAAGATTGTTTGTCTAGAAAGGTAAGGCTACAGGATTACAAAAGAAAATAAAGTAAAAAAGTCTTTCAAAGGGAGAGTACAAAAGTCTTTCGGGGAAAAGGAGAGCTATAAAATCTTTCTGAGGGAGAGGGCTATCTTGGACCTTGGAATGGAAAAGGAAACTTGGACCTTAAAACTGGACCTCAATTCTGGACCTAAAATCTGGACCTATCTTCTGTCTTCGAAGTCTGTCTATTTATAGATAAAATAAACCATGGTAAGTCTTCAAAAGTAACCTGAGTTAGGTAAAGTGGACTCAAGTTAATCTGTCGGTAGAATCTTGAACAGTAATAGTCTGTCTGTATGTGAATAATATTCTGTCAAAATATCTTTCAGAATATCTTTCTGGATCTGTCTGCATCTGTCTGGACTGTAGTGGATCTGTCTGGAAGCTATTCATGCATGTCGGTGAATAGTGATCTGTCGCCGCTATCTGTCGGAAGAGTATTCTGTCTGTCTGTGCCTTCTGTCTATCTGTCTATCAATCTGTATCCGCATAGTTATCATAATCTAGCGGATCAGAGTTATCCTCATACTGCTCATGCTCGTGGAACACTCTATAATCATTACATAGGGCACAGTATGAAATAGGAACAAAAACAAGAACATGATCTTTGGTTGTCATCAATCTGGGATCTTTAACAATCCTTCTTTTCCCAATGAGCCTTCCTGCTGAAGGTCTTGGGCCATACACAGCTATCCTGTCGGTGTAGCCATATAAATGAAAACCTCTATCTAATTCTTTCTGTTCTTCATAAATCTTATTGCTCATGAAATTAGACCATTCTTGAGCCAAAGCACCTGGATCATCCAGTGATAAGTAAGTATCTCCTGTATACCAGTTATATTCAAGGATACCACACCAATCATGGATAAGGACTAAAATGTGTGCTGTCTGAGCTTCCATATAGTAACTAGTGTCCCAAACTGGAAGAGTACTCCAGATTTCTATCTTCATATAATTAAGTCCTCCAATCTGCGCTGCTGCCTCTTGGATGACTCTGGGAAATAAACTAATCTGATTTGCCGAAGTAATGGTCAATTTTCTGATAAACCCTGCTTCAAGCATTTCAGATAACCATAAGGGATCACAGATTACTGGATCTTCTGTCTCTGTGTTGATAAGTAATCCCGGGTAGGGATCAAATCTGTCTCCTGTTCTTTCATAAACTCTGTCTGAATTTCCAAAACTGTCATACCATTTAGCCTTATGAGATAACCATATTTCACTTGTCATGTCTTCTGTTCTGATAAATGCTGTAGAGACTAATAATTTAAAAAGATACATCCATCTGTCATAAGAACTTGTTATAGCTTTATGAGTTAATATATTCTGTTGGATTTCAGGGGGTAAGGTTCTAATAGCAAGTCTCATTTTTTGCTGAATCTTAGGGTGGAGCTTTGAAAAGCTTGTTCCCATAAGATAGCTTTTTAGAGACTGTAAATCTGTCTTTGTGGAGCTTGAATCTCCATCCTCCTTGCTAGGGAGTTGACAACCGAGAGCTTCAATAAATGCCCCGGTGCTAACAAGATGTAATTCCAAAGTCTGAAGGGTCATTTGGAATAAGGGTTTCTGTCTGAGGGTAAATGCTGCCTGTAAATTATCAAGAAGTATTTTAATATAAAGAGGAAGGTCTGTAAATTCTCCGTCTTGAAACATAAGATTGCTGTCGAGCACTTTTTGCAAAATTACACTTTTATTACCACATGAATACATTGCCTCTGCTAGCAACGTATCCTGAAGGGATATTGTCTCTATTGAGACGCCTTCATGCATATCCGAAATTTTGACTGAGGGCTTTCGGAAACCTCTGGGTTGCACCGCTGATGCCTTGCCCTTGTCTGTCTGAGAGAATCTTTTACTCATGGTAGTCTGCAATTGGGTTTTGGGAAAAGGATTATATTTGGAACAAATATTTGCTGTCAAAACTTCTTTTGAAATTCTTTTGCCTTTGTCTTTCTGTGAAATTCTTTTGAAATATTTTATGAAAATAATAAAAGCATTTACAAAACAAACAACATTTATAAAACAAACTTTTCTTTGTACACTTTTGTGCTCTTGCTGAGTAGCAATAATATTAGAGTAGTCATGATGTGATCTGTCAAGGTAAATGAGATTCAGAATATCTAGTATGATTCTATTCATGCATGTACTACTATATATCTTTTCGTAATGTCTTTCATTAATATGATAGTCTATTAGGGGATTAATTCTGTCTATGGGGAGATTAAATCTGTCATTATTCAAGAGATTATCACAATTAATATTTTCTTTAATGATCAATAAAGGAGAGTCTGTCAAAGCTTCTTTTATTAAAATATCTGTTATATGAATATTTAAAAATGCTATAAAGGGTGTACCTTTGTCATTTAATACTTCTATCAGTCTATCAATATGTCTGTCATTAAAAGAAATAATAATTGTACCATCTATATTTTGTGTGGGGGCAATAGTCTCAAATTGCCATCTGTTAGTCCATATACTATTAGTCCATGCATATTGATTACAAAAGACTATATTCATATCTTCGTCTTTTTTGCATTCTTCTGTAGATTGGACTTTTTGTAAGAAGGGAGAATAAAAACATATCTCTGTCTCTTTGTCTTGTTTATCTTTCTTTTTGTCATTTTCTATCAATTGATTAACAAATAGCATTTCTGCCAAACTTCTTTCAGTTCTATAGATTCCTCTATCGTTGATATTTGTTAAAATAGTAACCTTTTTGGAAGAGTGTATTTCTGTCAAGACAAGTGGTACAGTGAATTTAAAGAATATATCTTTTCCTAACACATTAGTTTTAATTCCTTTATCTGTCATTAAAAAGGGATAAATAAAATTCATAAAAGGAGTTCCTAAAATAATTTTAGAAGGAAAGTCTTTAATTAAAACAAAGGCTATATCAAAATATATTCTGTCATGGCATATATGATTATGAGGTATACAAGTCATATCAACACCTAAATCTGTCAAAGCAATTTCTGTCAAAGAAAACTGTTTAGTAGTATCTGTATGCCATCTTTGGGGAATTACTCTGTCAATTAAACTTAAGAAATTCTGTCTATCAAATTTACTACTATTGTTTGAAACATTAATATCTATAACTTTTTTATCTGTAGGAGGATCAAAGGGGTCTATTATGGAATTGTAAAATTCTTTTACAATATTATGTTCATTTATGTCCGTCAGATTTTCTTCTTTAATTTCTTTAATTTCCTTTTTTATCATTTCTTCTTCTGTCAGTAGAGCTATTGGTTTTATCTCTACACCATCTTGTTTTAATTTTATTTTTACCTTTTCTTTCTTGTCTTTTTCTTTCTTGGCTTTTTCTTCCTTTCTACAATCCGTAACATGGTGACCATATTTCCTGCACCTAATGCAAGCAATAGGTATTTCTATAGTGTTTTTCAATTTTAATAAATATTCTTTCTTGTCTTTATGGTGATTTGGTAGATTTTCTATCAGTTTTATTATTATGTCTTTTTGTTTTCTTTTTCTCTTATTAATTTTAAGTGGGTTGGTTGATTTTAACTCTTTCTTAACTTGATCTATTTCTTTTTGACTAACATTAAATATTTCCATTATTTCATTTATTATATCTTTCTCAAATTCTAATTTACTAATTTGTTTAATAATTCTATTATGTCTGTCACATTGTTTTTTAGTATGTCCATATTTTTTGCATTTATAACAAATAGTATTATTAACATGCCTGTCAGTTTTCTCATTATCTGATAATTCTGTAGTATTTAAAACTGTTATGTCTCTTAATCTATCTGTTTCTAAAGGTAAACTTAAAAGTTCTATCTTTTTAGCCAATTCTATTAAACTGTGGTTTTCAGTTCTGTCAATTATTTTAAGTCTCTCATCAATTTCTTCTTTAAAACTATTACTCTTTTTGTCTTTTACTTCCATCTTTACTTTCCCTACACTATCACTATTACCATAATTATTTTGCCTACTATTGTTGACTTTTTCTTTTTGTCTTTCACGTCTCATCTTTTCCTCTATTTCTATCTTCCTACGTAGTGTTTCCTTACTACTATTTTCTTTTGGCATGTCTTTCTCTACATCTTTACTATTTTGTCTTTCATGTAATTCTTTCAAACTATCATCATAATTTCTAAAACTATCATCTTTTAAACTATCATCTTTTCTCTCTTTCATTGTCATGTTTCTTTGTTTTACTATGTCTATCACTTTCTCTACATCTTCACTATTCTGTCTTTCAAACATTTCTTTCATCTCTTTTACCATTCCTTTTTTTATTATTTCTTTCTCATTATCTATCAACTTCTCATGTAGAGATTCTTTCTTGTCTGTCTCTATTAGGCTCTTTTGTCTATCTGTGTCTAGTACCGAACTAGAAATTTCTTTTAGTCTGTCATTTTCTATAGTACTTCTATCTTTTGTAAGATCTTTTATTTTATCTTCTACACGTGTTACTCTTTCCTTAGTTTTTTCATCAACTAATCTGTCAGTTGCTTTTAATGTCTGTAGATTCTTATCGACAACTTCTTTTAAGCTATTATTTAAATACCAATTATCTGTCATAGTTTCTGTAAAAGATGATCTTTGATGGGGTCCAAATTCTACTTCTTTTTTAAAATTTGAATTTAAAGCTTTCATTCTTTCATAGAGGTCCAAAAAGCTATCATTTTTCTTTTCAACTTTAGTATATATAGCAAATCTATCAATATTTTCCAAGGATTCCAATTTTCTATTAATTCTGTCCAAAAAACTATTATTGTGGTTATTAGTCTGTCGGTTGATTTTATCATTTGTGAAATTACTCCAATTATTTGTGTTACCATTATAGTTATAATTATCCATTTTACTGTCGGAATCAGAATCTGTTTCATATTCTATATCACTATTTGACCAATTATCATCTATATCTGTCATGCTATAACCTTCATCATAAACTATATCATCATAGTCCATGTTTCAAATTAGTGTGTGCCTAGCCTAAGTGTGAACAAGCAAACAGATGATGAGCTGATAAATGTATTTATTCTCTTTCTAAGCAATTAATAATTACTGGCGGAACTATTACTAACCACTGGTATCCTTGCTATCGGGACCACCTCCTCGAGAAACTCCATTGCGGGACCACCCAAACAACGCCTGTCCGTCGGCTACAACAAAGGGGCTGACCAACGCGAAACTATGGTTTGCCAACGAGTCTCTAGGCTGACCAACGCTAACAAGGAGCAAGTAGTGGCTATGTAGTAATATAAGTTCCTAGTAACTTCTTAATTGCAAAGAAATAAAACTCATACACCTACCATCCATGGCTCTGATACCATTGACTACCCATTGGTTTATTTTATATTTAAATACTATGTTGAACCTAGAAAAAAAAAATACTATGTCGAACAAAAATAAATATAATTATAATGGATCAGGCTAATGAGTGTTCTTAGGACACTGATTAACAATTCATTTTAAAAAAATTTTGATACCACTTTTATGAGAAATAAAAAAAAACTGTTAAAACATTAATTATTTTTTTTTTCCATATAAACTTTCTTTAAATAGATTGTTACCTAAGCGCATCCGTTAGCATTTCCTAATTATAATATAAAAAGAAATGAAATTTTAAAAAGTTGCATATAAAATGATGGCAAAAATAAACTAAATCTTAAATTTATTATAAACACACTATGACAACAAGGAAGTGAGGAGTCGAGGAGGGAACCAACTCTTTTCTCCCAAATTAACATTTTTTTGGGAGTTCATAAATGAATAGAATAGAATGGAATGAATAAATCATAAAATAATGGAAATGAATAAAATGTATTTAAGTAATGAAAAAATAATGAAATAAAATTAAGTAATTTTGTTTAGATATTTTAAAATAAAATAATAAAAATGAATGGAATAACATTAATATGTTTAGGAGTATCATGAAATGAATTTAATGAAATAGAATCATTTTATAAAACACTATTGTTGTACTATTATATATAGGGGAGTTCACCAAACCACACAAATTGCAAAAACCGCACCAAAATCGCCCGCAAAATGACATAACCGGACCACACCGCAAGTAACAGTGCACCGCACCGCACCCTCTATATATATTAATATATTTATTTATTTAATATTATATATATATATATATATATATATAATAAGGACAAAAGATCAATACATTAATAATTTAATACCTTAGCAGTATCTAATTGTTTTGTAAACATAGCCACCACACTTCAACCTAGAGTCCTAGACTACTCACTGCCGTACCAGTTGCTTACTATTGAGGTATTCATGTGTTCAATTCAAGTTTTTCTTTGTTAAAGTTAATCTATTGGCCTATTATACTATTCACTCAGGATAAGTTATTAAAGTCAATCTATTGTTAAAGTTTTTCTTTGTTCAATTCACTGCCATTGCACTAGACTATTAGCCATATCTTATTGTTCTTTTGTTAAAGTTTTTCTTTGTTAATTATATTATGTTTTTATTGATTGTTGTGTTGGTATATTGGCAGTTGGAACTTCCTATGTTAGATATTTTAGTTAGATATATATATATTTTTTTTATGTTAGATATTATTTACGTTAGATTGTTAGAAGCTATAGGTTGTGATCAATTTCCATCTTCAAGGAGTTTGTTATTTTATTATTTATATATTCTATGGCAAGTGGCAACGAAGTGAGAACCTAAGCTATAGGTTGTGATCAATTTCCAATGCAACTTTTTTTTTATTTCCTCATGACCTTTCAGATCTTTCAACTTGCAAGCTTGATCTGCACAGCTCTATTTCATCTTAGTTGGCTATGTTCTTCAAGAATAATTATACTGCACTAGCATGTTTAGAAAAACCACTTCTTATTTATTCTCTCCAGTAATCAATGAACATGATGTCATTGGATTGAAACAATTCTGATAATCTGCAACTTAATTCATGAATATTCCATTTGATGACAGTAAAAAATTTTGTTTCGTAAAGTAACAAATATCATATGTGTTCCTGCTATATATATATATATATATATATTGCCTTGACCTACTGCAAAACTCCTTTTCTAACCTATATATATGTGTGTGTGTGTGTGTGTTTGTTTTTTCAATGGCCCTAGATGGATGCTCCCTCAAATCCAAATCCACCAGCACCAAATGGCCCTAATGACCCTTTGATTGTGGATGATGAACCCCTACCAAAAAAATCTAGAGTTAATGAGAATTAGTCCACTAAAGAGCCATCTGATGTTTAGGATCATTTTTTTAAGTTACAAAATCGTGAAAAGTCAGAATGTAAATATTGTAAGAAGCAATACAATGCTGCAAGAAGGAATAGGACCTCATCCATGCGGGCTCATATACTAAAATGTAAGAAGATTCCGGGTGTCATTGACATGAGCCAAACCACTTTGAGTTTCCAAGCAAAAAATAACTGGTGGTGTTGAGGGAGAGTTTAGTAATAAGCTTGTTGTTGCTAAATTTTCTATTGAGAGAATTCGGATGGCACTTGCTAGGATGATTATAGTGGATGAGCTACCTTTTAGATTTGTTGAGCATGATGGTTTTATATACTTTATGGGGGTGGTTGAGCCTAGGTTTCTTGTGCCTTCTCATCTCATTGTGGCAAGGGATTGTATTAAACTTTGGTTGGGGGAAAGGGAGAAGTTGATATGCTATTTGAAATCGGGCCAAAGGGTGTCTTTGACTACTGACACATGGACTTCCATTCAAAACCTCAACTACATGTGTCTCACTTGCCACTATATTGATGGTGATTGGACCTATCAAAAATGGATTTTGAATTTTTGTATAGTTCCAAATCATAAAGGGGAGACAATTGGGAAAACTATTGAAAGGTGCTTGAATGATTGGGGTATCAAAATGGTGATAACTGTCACAGTTGATAATGCTAAACCTAATGATGTGGCCCTTGATTATTTGAAGAAACAGTTGGAGATGAAGGATGGTTGTATATTGGGAGGCCGGTTCTTGCACATGAGATGTGCTGCTCATATATTGAATCTCATTGTGCAAAAGGTATTGAAAGGCATTCATAACTCAATTGTTAAGGTGAGGAATGCAGTGCGGTATGTTAAAATATCTCCAAAAAGGATGGATAGGTTCAAGGGAGTTGTAGAGGTTGAAAAAATCCAATCTAAGAGTTTATTATCTCTTGATGTCCCTACTAGATGGAATTCTACATATCTTATGTTAGAGGCAGCCAAGAAGTTTGAAACAGCCTTTGATAGGATGCATGAAGAGGATGTTGAATTTATTTCTTACTTTATGGAGGTAGATGGAAATGGGAAATAGAAGCACATAGGTCCTCCCAAAGGTGAGGATTGAGTGAATGTCAGAATGTTTTGTAATTTTCTTCGGCTTTTTTATGAGGTAACTCTATGTTTTTCTGGTTCTTTATTTGTCACTTCAAATACTTGTTTTTGTGAGCTAGTGGGCATTCAAAATGAATTGCATAAATTGTGTGGCATTGATGGTGATCCTCTCTTAAAAGAAATGGCACAATCTATGAAGGAAAAATATGAGAAGTATTGGGGAGACATTAAAAATATGAATTTGATAATGTTTATTGCCGTGGTTCTTGACCCAAGTTACAAGATGAAATATTGATTTAATAAGTGGTATTCAAAAGAGAAGGCAAAGTTTGCTTTAAAATTGGTAAGGGATGCTTTAGATGACCTGTATGCCCACTATGCAAAGGGTACTGAATTATCAAGTGCTAGTGGCATATGATCCATGGAAGATTGCTTCACATGAGTTTGATGAACACATAACTACAGAAGATGATAATGAATGCACTACTGATGTGGACAAATATCTTAATGAAGCTAGTGAAAAAAATAGGGAGGGTTTTGATATTTTGGCTTGGTGGAAGGTGAATTTTACTAGATATGTAATCCTTTCCGAGGTAGCACGAGATGTCATGGCTATTTCTGTGTCTACTGTTGCTTCTGAGTTAGCCTTTATAATGGGAGGTCGTGTTTTGGATCCTTTTAGGAGTTCATTAGCTCCTAAAACTGTGGAGGCCCTTATCTGTGCTCAAAATTGGTTAAAATACCCATCTAAACCAATCAATCTTCTGGAAGCAATGAATGAAGTGGAAAGTCTTGAGCAAGATGTTGAAGCGGGTTATTTTCTAAAACTATATATTTAAATTGTATATTAGTTTATTGTTCTTTGTTTATTAGTTTACTAACATTTTCTGTATTTATTTTCATAGAATTGATGAAATTGGCAACAGAGAAAGAAGATTAAGTGGAGACTTGGAGTGTGAGCTACAAAATAGAATTGGGAGGGGGAGAACTGGAGAAGCATAGCATTGGATGGACAGACCTTTTTTTTTTCTTTTTTTTGGGTTGCGTTCATGTTCATTTAAACAATTTCTTGTTGGGTTTACAATTAATACTTTTTTTGGGATTTGTAATTCATTTCATGCTTTTCTTTAGACTTGTTTACATTATGGTTTTGATAATTGAAACTTGAAATTAGTAGGCATGACTAGAATTGCTTTAAATATGGGTAAATCCTTTTTGCTTTGTACCTGGTGTTTCACATAAACTCTTTACTTCATATTCTTGATCTAAAGTAGATTTTGATAGTTAAAACATTTAAGTTGCTTGCCACTCTACCTTATTCAAAGTACTTGACTTCATTACATGTTTGATGTATACCTGAGAATTTGAGATAGTGATATTACTGATACATTTTGAATTGTATGGTGATATATATGTTAAATTTTTATATAGCAGATGAATTTTTATACACTACACCGCACCGCACATGTGACCGCAAAAATGAAGTGTGGTGCAGTGCGGTTATGGTTTTGACTAAACTATACATTACACCGCACCGCACATGTGACTGCAAAAATGAGGTGTGGTGCAGTTATGATTTTGGCTAAACCGCACCGCAAAGTGCAGTGCTAAAAATGGCCTAAAACCGCACCTTACCGCACCGCAAACACTCCTAATTATATATATATATATATATATATTTATATATATCAAAAGGCTTAATGTATAGGGGTATTTTGAGAGTTTTAATCAAAATTTCATTAAATCCAATTTCATTCCGTCCCAATTCTCCAATTTTGGGAATGAAAATTTGAGATTTTGAGAAAAAAATAAATGAATTGGTGTTTTCTCTTACCTATTCAATTCTCTGTCATTTAAACTCTCAAACAAATGAATGATTTTTTTCATTTTCTTCATTAAAACTCCTAAGGGATAAAATGAATATTTCAAAATAATTGTTTTCTTTCCATTTCTTTCGCTTCTCTAAACGGAGTAAAAGACAAGATGTGTAGGAGGATAGAGAAAATTGGGGTGGTTCCTCTCAAGCTTAAGAATCAAGGATTATTTCTATTTCTTAATGTTACTGTAAAAAAGTAGATTAAAAGGATGAAGGATTAAGGAGGAAGAACCCTACAACAAAGTTTACCAAAAAAAAAAAAAAAAGATTTATAAAGAGGATCTAGAGTAAGAAGCAAGAAAGGATTTGAGTCATTTAGTTTCAGGAGGGACTGCCATCATAGCGCATATATAGCTCACCTTAACACTTAGGAGTTGGGATACAATCGTTTCCCCCCAAAGAAATCAAGGGGCAATCAATGCACGAACAAAATCATACTTACTTTGATTTGATGGACTCGGCTTAGTGGGTGTGGCCCCAAGTACCCAACCATCTTGACATTTTCCCTATTGCTACAAACACTAGGCTGTTATTTCTTGCATGAATCCTTTCTCAACATCCCAAGATCCCAAACCCCATCAACCACTTGTAAAGCTAACTTGCTATGGAGAGACCTACTACTAAATGGTCTATGTTGGGAGATGCAAGGGATTGAGTGGGGTCGTTTTTGGTATAAAAACTTCCAACTAGGTTAATGTTTTTCTTCAAATTAGTTTGAAGAGAAACATTTTAAACTTCTTTTATATTTTTTTATTACTATGTGAATTTTGAAAATCTAACCATTGGATTATATGTTCTTAATATATCTTCCATGTATGCAAAATTTCAATAAAATTAAAAATCAATTGCTACGTCACAATCAAATAAATTTCAAATTTTGTGGTCTAAAATTATGCATTAAAAATAAGTTTATTGATCAAATAGTAAATAACATTTAATTTGAACGAAATTTGAAATGCATGTTAAAAACATAAAAAATATGTAATCTAACAATTAGATTTTCAAAATTCATACCCAATAAAAATGATATAAGAGAATTTTGAAGGGCTTCAATCCAAACTAGTTTGGAGAAAAACCTTTTTCTGTTCCTAATAGATTTAAGACATGTTTGGTAAGGCAATAATAGATCTAATAATGGAATTGTTATTCATATGTAATAATTACTTTTTTTTTTTTTTTTAGAATACTAAGTATTTTAACAGGCACATATAAGGGGAGAGGGAAGAAGGTTTTAAAAAAATTAACAGTGGTGTATATCTAAAAAAGTCTAACTCTTGGATACACAGTTTGAAGGGCTTCAATCCAAACTAGTTTGTAGAAAAACATTTTTCTGTTCCTAATAGATTTAAGACATGTTTGGTAAGGCAATAATAGATCTAATAATGGAATTGTTATTCATATGTAATCATTACTTAGTTATTTGATTGCATCTTTATTGCAAGGAATGATTAATTCTCTCTAAAATGTGATAATAGATATTACTTAGTAGATATAACAAGTTTTGAACTTTGAATGTCGAGGATATCTGGAGGTCTTTCTCAACTATTGCCATGTGTGATGTTAGGATTCTATATCCCATTGTTGCCTAGAATCTCTCCCCTTCCTCAAAGTTCTATGTCTCACTCATTCTCCTTACCTTGCCTCTCCCCTTCAACTTAATAATTGTGACTGTGATGTGGCTAACTCCTAAAACCTTAATACTAAAAGGTAATATATGTGTGTATATATATATTGATTATCTCTTAAACTTTAATTCATTTATAAGATAATTGAAATGAACTAAAAGCCTTATAATTCAATTGATACATCTTGATATTTTCAACGGAGATATTTAAAGTTTAAATCCTTTTTCCCCATTATATTTAACTTTGTTATCTCTTATAACAATATCAAAGAATCAGAAGGATGTCATCTCATTTTAAGTAATTCAAATATGCCAATTATTTTTTAATAGCGACAACTCCAATAGAAATCCTTTATGTCTGAAGTTACTAAAAAGGATTTTTTGTGTTTTTTTTCTTTTTTCTTTTTTTTTGAATGTAAATAATTAAATCCAAGACATCACTTCAAAATTAAAACGAACACAAATAGATGGACTTCAATACAACATAGGATCAATTACTTGCTATTAAATGCAAAATATAAACCGGCTTTCTCTTATTATTTCACTTGTAGATTGAATAAATAAAGTAGAATAAAGATAATGAAAAGAGGCCAAGCGCTTTATAGCAATTTTAATGAAAATGTCCAAGGTTCAATCTTTCCACACAACTATTGAATTATAAACAAGATAGAGAATGAAAAGAGGTTGAGAATTGAGATAGAGAGACTCATATGGTACTAATTAGTTTGTCTCGTATACTATTCATCTTCCATAGATACAATGAGAAATAGAGAAGAGGGGTGGGAAGATGGAGCAATAACAATGAGAATAGAATGCAACCTTTATTTAGTTTTCTTAGAATACAAAAATATTGTATTCACTCCTCTCATATGAATGGTAAATCTTATTAATTAAATTCATAACATTATCATTCATATAAGAGGAATGAGTACTATGGAGCGACACTTTAGTAATATAGAATAATTACTAACTTAATATGTTAGAAAACAAAGAATGTTATGTTTATTTAAAGCTTAACATTCCAAATTTAAAATAATAATAATTAAACTTGACATTCTTTAAAAAAAAAAAAAAGTCATTATTTTAAAGTTACCATGATCTATGAGTGGAATTTGTGGTATATTTTTTTGTTAGAATCTCATTCTCTCTCTTTTATGTGTGTCAGTCTGTGTTTGTTTGTTTCTTAAAAAAAAAAAAAACAGGTTAAGTAATTTTCTATTAGTAATTATTAATTATTATTATCACTTGTACGCAAATGATGCTAGTTAGAACGTAGTTGTATTTGATCTCAAAAAAAGAAAAAAAAAATATTTAGTTGTATTACAAATTTTATTAAAATTAAGTAAAAAGAATTGTGTGATTATTTATTATTATACCAAGTATTAATGTGTGGTATTCACTAATCACACGTGCCAAATTCACAGGAGCCACCTTTTTATAACTATATTATTTACAAATAAAGATGAAATATTCTAAGCATTTCTTTACATGTATGGATCCAATAATTAAGAATTAGGGCCATTCAGAAATAAAAAATAAAAACTAGGGACCAAACTACTTCCGTGCCTTTGTTCAATTTGATTTAGATATATGTCGCTACTGGCTATTAGATTTGAGGTGGGAAAGGCCAGCTAACAGCGAGACAAAACTGCAATTTGAGTGTGTGATTCAATCAAATTGACTTTAGCTCAACATATTTTGTGTAGAAACAAACATGTCTCCAACAAATTGGTTATGCCGCCAACGTTAGACACCTAAGTTAAGAGAAACGAGAAGTTCAATTTGATAACGATTCTATCAAATTGACTTTAGGCTCTCACATATATTATTATAGATTCTAAAAACAAATTTCTCTTCCAGTAATGTGGTTGTACTATTGTCATGCCGTATATGCACAAAAAAAAAAAAAAAAAAAAAAAAAAAAAAAATTTAAATGCATTTTTTAAAAAAAAATTTATAATGAATATGAATGGTGGTTTTGATTAGGCCAAAATTGATACAACCCCCTCGGCCGCAACCTAAAGAAAAAAGAATGGAAAACAAGTAAACGTTGAAAAAATTATCATAAAAAAAAAAAAAAAAAAAAAAAAAAAAAAAAAAAGTAAACATCGAAGAAATTTTATTGTTATGCTTCGAGAGATAACCTAGACCTCCCAAGTCCCAACAAACATAAGCTTAATTTTTCTCATAAATATTCTTATACCTCTTTATTATTGATAATAGACCTTATAAATACAACCAAATGTATAAAAATAATAAATCAAAAAGTTCTCAGTAGGGTAAGTGGTTCCCTCTCCTTACTGTAGCATTACGTTTCCCTTCTCCCTTTGAGAAGGAAGATACGTCCCCTATAGTAGGGCTTGAGTTATTGTTCGAGAGTGTTAAAGGCATGGATGATCTCGCTCAAAGTTCGAAAAGGTTATCCTTGTCGGAGGAAGAAGGTAAAAAGGTCGATCTCTCAAGGAATAAGAAAGTGGGCAGGTTTGTCTTGGTAGCCAAGTTCCTTACTCGGAGGGCAGTGAATATTGAGGCGGTGGCTCGAACGTTTCGACCAATATGGAGAACAAGAAGTGAGCTTGAAGTTAGCGATGCCGAAAATAATATTGTTTTGTTGGATTTTAAGCTAGAAGTGTATATGGAAAAAGTTATCATGGGGGAACCCTGGTCTTTCGACAGGAACCTGATAGTATTAGAACGATACGATGGTTTTGTCCCGACACATGATCTGAAGTTCTGCACTACATCCTTTTGGATTCAAATCCCTGGCCTGCCTTACACTTATCTGAATATCAAGACCGGTCTCAGTCTTGGTGAATCTTTGGGCTTAATCACTAAACCTAAAGATATAGGCGAGATCATAAGGGTAGCTTTATGCGGGTGAGAGTGGTTGTGGATATTACAAAGCCATTTTGCAGGGGTCGTCGAGTAACGTGGGATCAGTCATTGGAAGGGTGGATTTCTTTCAAGTATGAGCGGTTACTGAATATATGCTATTGGTGCGGTCAGTTATCACACGATGATAAGGACTGCATTTTGTGGCTGCAAAGCAAAGGTTCACTTTCGACGGATGACCAACAGTTTGGAGCATGGATTAGAGCGAGTCAATACAATCCATCGAAGAAGGTGATGATCAAAGTGCAAGGTTTTGATGCTCCTGGATCGAATGATGGGCAGAAGCAGGAGTGTGGATAATTGTGGGCCTTCTTCGTTGAGTTCATTAGATACAGAGATTGATCCACTTCAGCCAGTAGTTGCAGTGGATAGCTGTATGGAATTTGAGCTTTCTGGTTCAGTCTCCTCTCTGGAACCGGCGATGATGGCTACAACAAACGTTTTCATAAATTAGAGTAGTTTGGAGTTCGAGGAGATTCTCTAGGATATCGATAACTGCATCAACGTAAAATCGGGTTTTTTGAATTCAAATTTGGATATATCAGACCCAGGTGGGGTCAAGGAGGGAAATGGGAGTTATCAAGTTAATCCGAAGGGCATGGATGATTTAAATATTATGGATAAAGGAGAGTTGGAAGTGGATGTGCAAGGCCAACATGGCATAAGTATCCCAATCACTCTTAGGGTCCGTTTGGATACCGCTGAAAACTGAAAACTAAAAACTGAAAACTAAAACTGAAAATTGAAAAATACTGTAACAAAATAATTTTTAAATGTATGAATAGTACCGTGAGACCCATTTTTAATGAAAATGTTGTTGAAAAGTGAAATTTGTGGGTCCATGAACAGTACACGATGTGCACTGATTGGCTGAAAAAAGTTTGAAAAGTCAAAATTTGCGGTTACTGTTCATTGAACAGTACATGAACAGTAACCGCAAGTCTAAAAAAACGCGTGAAAAAAAAAGAAAAAAAAAAAAGCTGAAAAACGCAAACGCACTGGTTTTCAGCGCAATCCAAACGCAGCTTTAATCCGGACGTTAGCTTCAACATGGGTAGAGTCACAAGCAAGGTATGCAATAAAACTATTGGGAAGGGTAAGGGTAAAACAAAAGCATTGAAGGTAACTAACTCCGAAAAAGAGTAAAAATGGAATATGGGCCAGAATATCAGAGAGGCCCATGATAATTAAAGGAGAGGTCAAGCCAACTAATATCTGTGGGCCTAAAAGGAAAAGTAATGAAGAAGGTAAGGGTGATGTTAATGAAGAAGGTAAGGGTGATGTTATTGAAGAAGAACAGAGTAAAAGGTTGAAGATGGATGAGGAAACTAAGAAACTCAGTCAATTAATGGCTACTCACTTAGGATCAGTGGAGGTTGCTGGGCAACTCCGTCGGGTCTAATGAGTCTCTTAAGTTGGAACTGTCGAGAGTTTGGGAACTTCCAGACAGTTAAAGTCTTGGAAAAGGTGGTACAACAAGAAGAGCCCAATATGGTCTTCCTTATGGAGACTAAATCAGATCTAGATTGGATGGTTAAAGTCCAAGATAGATGCAAGTTTAAACATGGTTTAATGATACCGAGTAGAGGTAAGAGTGGTGGTTTAGCATTGTATTGGAAGGAGGGTATAAAGGTGGATGTTTAAACATACTCTCCAACTCACAATGATGCCCTAGTGGATGGTGGTGCAAAGATAGGGTGGTGGCATTTAACTGGTTTCTATGATGATCCAGACACTATAAAAAGGCTAGAATCTTGGGCAAAGCTAAGGTACTTACATGGTACTTCATCATTGCTGTGGTTAGTTATCGATTATTTCAATGAACTCACTAGTTTATCTAAAAAAGAGGGTGGTAGTCTTCGGCCAAGACATCAAATTAAAAACTTTGTAGATACAATCAATTAGTGTGGGCTACGGGACATTGGGTTTGTTGGCCCAAAATTTACTTGGATTTATTAGAAGTCTGATGGGACTCAAATAAGGGACATGCTAGATCATGCCCTAGCTTCATTGGATTGGGTTTTGAAATTTTCAGCAGCAAAACTCTTCCATTTAATGTTGACAGTTTCTAATCATTCATCACTTGCTCTTCGCATGCATCCAATATTTGGTTGGAGGAAAGTTGGGAAAGTGTTTCAGTTTGAGTTAATGTGGTTGAGAGATCCTAGATGTGAGAAAGTAGTTCAAGAGGCATAGGGTGAAGGTGTAGTTGCTAGTTCTGAGTCTGTGCTGAACAAATGTTTGGAGAGCTATCAGAGAAAATTGGAAGATTGGAACAAGGTTGAGTTTGGGCATGTGGGGAGAACAATAACGGAGTTCCAGAAGCACCTTTAGTGGTTAGAACTTCAACCTGCTTCGGCCGTGATGATCAGGTCCATGAGAAACATGAGGATAGAGTTGAATTGCTGGCTAGGAAAAGACAATGCAACATGGTTGTAGAGGTCACGAATTAATTGGTTTCAATCAAGTAATAGAAACACACGATTCTTTCATGCTAAAGCTTTGGCAAGGTACAACAAAAACTACATTGATGGGCTGCTGGATTTGGAGGATGTATGACATGAGATGAAGTCGAAGTTGAAGGAATAGTGCTGGATTACTACAATCAACTATTCACTTCTAGCAATCTAAATGATTTTGATGAAATTATTGGAGCAATCCAGCCTAAGGTCACCCCCAAGCATGAACCATGCATTGGCTAAAGTGTTTATAGCAAATGAAGCTAGAGTGACTTTAAAGTAGACGTACCTGTTGAAAGCTCCAAGTCCTGATGGAATGTCACCTTTGTTCTTTCAACACTTCTGGTCAAATACGGGAAACGTAGTAACCAAAACTGTCCTTGATTTCCTTAATTCTGGAGTCTCTCCTCCAAATTTTAATGATACTTATATTGTACTTATCCCTAAATGTAAAGAGCCTAAAAGAATTACTGATTATAGGCCTATAAGCTTATGTAATGTGGTGTACAAGATTGCTTCAAAAACTGTAGCTAACAAGTTAAAAAAGTGCTTACCAGCTATTATTAGTGATACCTAAAGTGCTTTGTGCATGGAAGATTAATCACCGATAATATTCTTTTGAGACTATGCACCACATCAGCTATAAGAATGAAGGAAGAGTAGGGGAGGTGGCTTTGAAGTTGGATATAAGCAAGATATATGATAGAGTGGAATGGACTTGTCTAAACAAAATTGGAAAAACTTGGTTTTGAGGCAAATTGGAGAGAATTGATGATGAGATGTAACATCGGTCAATTACTCTGAAAATAAATGGAAAGCCAAGAGGCCATATTGACCCAAGTATGGGATTGCATCAAGGAGATCCTCTATCTCCATACCTCTTCCTACTATGTGCGGAAAGCCTATCGGCTTTAATAAAGTCTACAGTTAATAATGGCTAAATGGGAGGTATTTCTATTTGTTGGGGAGGGCCAAGACTATCCTACCTTTTCTTTGCTGATGACAGTTTGATTTTCTGTAAGACTACCCCAAAGGAATGTATTGCTTTACAGCAAGTATTAAAGGTTTATGAGAAAGCTTCAAGATAACAATTAAATCTAGCCAAAACATCTCTATTTTTTAGTAGCAATACTTCAAGGGTGGTTAAGGAGGAGATCAGATCTAGATTTGGAGCCCAAGGTATTAAATAGCACGAGAAATACTTGGGACTGCCATTTTTGATTAGATGGAGGAAACGAAGTTTTTTCAACGATATCAAGGAGAAGTTGGGTAAGAAGTTGGGTAAGAAGTTGGCTGGTTGGAAGAAAAAGCTATTGTCAAAAGCAGGTAAAGAAGTTCTTATCAAGGGAGTCGCTTAAGCTATACCTACCTATACAATGAGTTGCTTCAAAATTCTTGATTCATTATGTGATGATTTGACAAGAATGATTAGGAATTTTTGGTGGGGCCAAAAACAAGATGAGAAGAAGATGGCATGGTTGAGTTGGGAAAAACTTTGTGAACCAAAAGCTAAGGGAGGTATGGGTTTCAGGCAATTGAAACAATTCAATTTGGCTTTACTAGCTAAGCAAGGGTAGCAGCTTCAAATGGGGTATGATTCTTTGGCATACTGGGTCCTTAAAGCTAATATTTCCCTACTTGTGATTTCATTCATGCTTCTTTGGGAAATAATCCATCGTATACTTGGCATAGCATATGGGCAGCGTAGGATTTGGTGAAGTTTGGTTCAAGGTGGAGAATTGGCAATGGTGAGAAGGTGAGAGTCTAGGGAAATATATGGCTTCCAACCCCTTTCACATATAGAGTTTCTTCTCCTAGGATGTTCTTGGATCTAGATACTAGAGTTGGTGAATTAATAAATTTAGAGGAAGCTTGTTGGAATTCAGAGGTGATTAGCTCGCTATTCACGCCTTATGAAGCCGAAGTAATAAGAAGCATTCCCCTTAGTACTCACTTATCGAGAGATAAGCTAATTTGGGCTCTTAGCTCCAATGATTTATTGAGTGTAAGGAGTGCTTATTATGGGGCTCTTGATTTGGCTCGGTTAGAGAATCATGGATGCTGCTCTGAGAATGGATTGGAATGACAGTTCTTGAGGCATATTTAGGAGCTCCCAATTCCCACAAACTCAAACATTTTTCCTAGAGAATGAGTCGCGATATTCTACCTACCAAAGAAAATTTATTTAGGTGAAAAGTCATGCAAGACAACACTTGTGAGGATTGTAGGATGGAGGCAAAAACGACTGGTCACTTATTCTGGTATTGTCCACATGCTAGGGAGGTGTGGGAGTTTTTGAAGCTGGTCGTTCCTGTTGGACTAAATCATTGTCAGGTCTTGTTTAAGGACCTATTATGGAAGATGTTCATAACAGACAATAAGGAGGGAACTGATATGGCAGCAAGGTTTTATATCTGGTGCTTGGGCTATTTGGTTCGATTGGAATGAGATGAGACATGGGGGGAAGAAGAAGGAAGGTAAGGATTAATGACTTGGGCAATGCATTACCTAAAGGAGTATAATGCTACAGTGGTCGAATCTCAACCCCAGGTAGCCCTAGTTGTTGTTGTGACCACTTGGAGTCCTCCACCGCCAATCAACTACAAATTTAATGTCAATGGAGCAACGTTCTCGGCGTAGAGGGCTATGGGCATTGGAGTGGTAGTTCGAGATGACCAGGGTCGTGTTGTTGCAGCTCTAAGTAAGCAAATAAATGCACCTCTAAGGGCGGTGGAAGCTGAAGCGAAGGCCTTCGAAATAGGATTACAGTTTGCAAAGGATATTGGTGTGCAAGATACCATTTTGGAAGGAGACTCCATCATCATTTATAGGGCTTTATTAGGTCTGGCCCTATCCCCATCATCTGTGGATTCATTGATTTTAGGCATGCAGGAATTATGTGGGGAGTTTCGTTCTCTCATATACACCGTCAAGGCAATAGGTCAGCTCATCTTTTAGCTAAATATGCCAAGGGCATTATTGACTTTTCTACTTGGATGAAAGAGAACCCTTATTTCTTAGAACAAACTCTTCTCCATGATGTAACTTCCTTTGGAAGTATGCAATAAAGTTTTGGTCTTCCCATCAATAATAATAATAATAATAAAAATCAACACCTAAAGAAGAGTGCTACGTTCACAACATTTTCACAATAATAAATGCACCTCTAAGGGCGGTGGAAGCTGAAGCGAAGGCCTTTGAAATAGGATTATAGTTTGCAAAGGATATTGGTGTGCAGGATACCATTTTGGAAGGAGACTCCGTCATCATTTACAGGGCTTTATTAGGTCTGGCCCTATCCCCATCATCTGTGGATTCATTGATTTTAGGCATGCAGGAATTATGTGGGGAGTTTTGTTCTCTCATATACACCGTCAAGGCAATAGGTCAGCTCATCTTTTAGCTAAATATGCCAAGGGCATTGTTGACTTTTCTACTTGGATGAAAGAGAACCCTTCTTTCTTAGAACAAACTCTTCTCCATGATGTAACTTCCTTTGGAAGTATGCAATAAAGTTTTGGTCTTCCCATCAAAAAAAAAAATAATAATAATAATAATAATCAACACCTAAAGAAGACAACGTTCACAACATTTTCACAACAAATCATAGGTGATTAGTTGTTATTAGTTCTAATTTGAACCTACCATTGAAATTACTTTTCTACCCCACCAATAACAACCCGTAATAATCTGCCACGTAGAATTTGTTGTAAAAATGTTATGAATATAAAATTTCTCACGCCTAAATAGTCAGGATAGGAACAACTACTATCCTGCATTCCTACTAATCCGATAAGGTCATAAGGATAAAGACAATTGCTATCCTATTGCTCTCCCTAATTGGAGATATTGACTAAATAACAAATACTTGAAACAAAGATAACAACAATAGTTAAGAGCCTAAGATAAAGATAACTCCTGAACAATACAAACTGCCAAACAACTTATCATATTCAAATCATCCCCTCGTGTAACTTATCATATTTTTGTCTTTAAACTTTCATAAGGTTTTTTTTTTTTTTAATTTTTATTATTATTATTATTTTAATCTTGTAAAAGATTTTAAGTTCACCTAGTGATAGTTTTGACACTTCACTACTTACAAGGGCCAGCGGGCCACCAGTATCTGTTGAAGGTAGCTAGGCTTTTGTTAACCCAATCTAATTTTCATTGAGTGAGATCCTACAATCCTACACGATCTTACGTGATCCTTCTTATGATGTTAGTTTATAAACGATCTTGATACTCTTTTTAGGTAGGTAGGATTATATGATCTACATTGCGATTTTGACAACCTTGCTATTACATTATAAAAATGATGTTGAATAAACAATAATAATACCAATAGCATATTTGAGATGCACATATTTGTATTAGAATTAGAAAATGTATTTATATAGTAAGTGGTTATTAGGGATCTTGTCATGTATTAATAAATATCTCATGTATGGGAAATATGCATCATCCCTCTTTTAATTTATAGACCTCATTGTAAGGCCCACACAATATAGGAAGAAAGATGCATATATTAGATTTATAAGATACATTCTCTTCTTGTATGGTTATCAAGGCCGACATTTAGGCATGGCCACTTAGGCCATTACCTAGGGCCTCTAATATAAGAAAGTCCAGAAAATTTTAAATTAATAATTATTTTTATTTGGGAAAAAAACATAGGTGAGATCTCTTATTTCAAGTAGGCCCCAAAAATTGTGGGATAATATATGTTAAAGTGAAAACTCACAGTTAGGTTTCTTCATCTAGCTAGGCTCAAATAGACGAATCTTGCAACAAAGAGCAAGTGAGAGGTTATGGCTTGAACACTAGTGGGGTTTTGGTCGAGACCCTTTGATGATTTTGTCAGTGTTTGTGAGACTGAGATATAGAATAGAAAGCATAATTGTAAGTTGTGTAAAGTGTAGCTCTCAATGTGGAGTGGTGTTTCCTTTTATAGGTTGAGCCTTTGTATCCATTTGTTGTTAATTTCCTTAATGTCATGCATTTATGAGATTAGTGTAATGTCTGGCTCATTTAGTGTGGTAACAACTATTCGTTCGTTGCTTGGAGTAACTATAGATCTTGGCAATAAATGTTAATCTCTAGCTATTTATTCATCCATAAATGCCGGTAATGAATGTTGCTTCATTTTTTTTTTTTTTTTCTTTTGAGAAACTATGAATACTGCTTCTAGATGATGCTCTTCGACTTTTTTTTTTCTTTTTTTGAGAATGAACTTGTGATATTTCATTAACGTAAATGAGTTACATCCAACTGTAAAAACTGAACAATATGGGATGGAACATCCTCCATCCATACTTGAAAATCTGGTATGCATAAAGCATGTTTGGCCAAATTATGGGCTACACTATTGCCATTTCTCTTAACATTAGAATACAATACTCTTCTAAACTTAGTTCCATACTCTTTCACATCCTCTACCAACAGACCCCATGGTAATAAGTTATGTTCTTGTGCCTTCAACGCCTGAATTAAGTTCAAAGCATCACCTACAAGAACAATATTTTGGAAGCCCAGCTTGTGTATGAAGGACAGAGCCTTCATTGCAGCCAAAGCTTCCGTATCTTCTACCTTGAAAGGTTGATTGAATTTTTCTACACAAGAAGCGAAAACAGCACCGTCCGAGTCTCGTATCACTACTCCCACACCAGACAGCCTTGGGGCTTCGGCATTTGCTCCATTAAAGTTCACTTTTACAAATCCGTTTGGCGGAGCCGTCCACCTATTTCCCCCCACTACCGTTACTCCCCACTTGGACCTCTGAAGCTTGTAAATTAGCTCGGTATTGCACCAGTCTTGTCCGTGATTGTGCAGCAACTTGATGAAGCGAGCTGGATTGCAAATTTAAACGAGCTTTGTTCCTCTGGTTCCATACACTCCATGCTGTGAATGCTAAAAGTTCCAGGGATTTACCTTCATCTACCATCCATAGCAACAGCTCCTTGATAGTTACGAAGCCAACTTCATACCGAAATCCCCACATTCTTTGGTCTGACCACACCACATCTAGTTCCGGGAACAACCATAATGCGTGGATCGAGTCCTCTACTGCTTGTTTACACCTCTCACACGTTGGGTCCTCTAGGATCTTTCTTCGCATCAATGCATGTTTGGTTAGCATTATGGCAAGCCCTCCAAAGAAAAATTTTAACCTTTGGGGG
The DNA here is from genome assembly GCF_001633185.2 of Quercus lobata. NCBI lineage: Eukaryota > Viridiplantae > Streptophyta > Magnoliopsida > Fagales > Fagaceae > Quercus > Quercus lobata. The sequence goes on along the minus strand of NC_044908.1, from coordinate 32,854,097 downwards.
GGCTCGCATCTGCCATATTTTCTTCTGCAGCCGCTTCTCACAGATTGGTGGTGCTTGCGGATTTGATTCCATCTCCACCTCCTCTTTAAGAAATCTATACTCGGACTTACATGAGTAATTTCTTGATGGAGTATAAGGCCAATATAGAGTATCCTTTGTTGCATTACGGCTAAGTGGGATTTTCTTAATTAAGTCAGCATCTTCAGTCATAAACAACCCATCCACCAACTCTTCATTCCACCTTCTTGTGGTTGGATCAAAGAGAGAAGCTACTGTATGATCTTCAAAGCTCTCCAAGGGACAATTTAGCAGCTGAGTTGGGTGTTTTCTTGGCAGCCACCGTTGCTGCCAAATGTTTATTTTTTCTCCATTTCCTATCCCCCATAAAGCCCCTTTTTGAATGATTTCTCTACCTCTAAGGATACTCTTCCAAGCATATGACCCCATCCTTGAATCGGTAGCCTCCATAATTGTTGAATTTGGGAAGAAATGAGCCTTAAATACTTTGTAAAAAAATGATGATTTATCATGCAAGAGCCGCCAAGCTTGCTTTGCCAAGAGTGAATCATTGAACATAGCAAGATCTCGAAAGCCCATACCTCCAATAGTTTTCAATTTCGTCATCTCCTCCCATTTAACCCAATGGCTTTTTCTTCGGTCACCTTTTTGGCCCCACCAAAATTTCTTGATTAGAGATTCAATCTCATTGCACAAACCCAATGGCAATTTGAAACACCCCATAGTGTAGGTATGGATGGCTTGTATTACTGCCTTTAAGAGTACTTCTCTCCCCACTTGCGAAAGCAATTTAGCTTCCCACCCTTGAAGTTTCCGCCATACCTTCTCCTTTATGTAGTTAAAACTTTCTTTTTTACCTTTGCCAACCAAGGAGAGCAGCCCAAGGTATTTTTCATAGTGTAAGATTTCGAGGACTCCAATGGCCACCTTGATTCCATGCTTCACCTCCTCCGTTACAGACTTACTAAAGAACAGTGAGGTTTTACTTCTATTCATTTTTTGCCCCGAGGCTTCCTCATACTTCTTTAGTATATTCAAAACCTTCCCACACTCCTCCATTGTTGCCCTGCAAAAAATCAGACTATCATCTACAAAGAGTAGATGCGTTAGTTTTGGACCCCTCCTACAAAGGGAGTATCCATGGATATCACCTTGTAAATCTGCCTTTTTAATTAAGCCATTCAATCCATCTGTACAAAGAAGAAAAATGAAATGAGAGAGTGGGTCTCCTTGCCTAATACCCCTTGTAGGAAAAATCATCCTACATGGATCACCATTCACCAAAACAGAATATGATATAGTTTTCACACAACCCATTACAAGATTTATCCACCTCTCCCTAAAACCCATCTTCCTCATTATCCCCTCCAAATAAGACCACTCCACCCTATCATACGCTTTACTCATATCCAATTTTAATGTCATATACCCATAGTTACCTCCCTTAAAGTTTTGTAAACTATGTAAGGTCTCAAAGGCCACCAAAATATTGTCAGAAATTAATCGACCTTTAGTGAAGGCTGATTGGTGTTCAGTGATAATGGATGGAAGTATTTTTTTTAAGGCGATTTGCATGAACTTTAGAGTAGATTTTGTAAAGGACATTACAAAGGCTAATGGAGTGGAATTGGTGAGGAAATTCAGGAGAGTTTGGACTTTGGACTTTGGACGATATATATTGCACTTAATTATCAATATATATCTAACTCAATTAAAATCCAACATTGTGTGTGTGGGATTGTACCAAGCTATTGTTAATGATTAATTTTCCATTACAACTTGAGACTTCAAATTTTATAAGTCATCTTCCCACGTAATAGATTATCAAGCCATCCAATCTCTCACATAGTCACACACTAAATACTCTCTCTCTCTCTCTCTCTCAACACCAAAATTGAATTTGGAAATTAGATTTCAACTTTTCTTCATCACATTGTATCGCTTTATTCCACATAAATAAAAACTCATTAAAAAAACATTTTATCACTGTTTTGTTAAACTTTGTACATAAAACATGATATATTTGATTCTTTGCGTACAAATAATCTCGATTTGGTTGGTATTAACTCATAAAGTTCTTATCAAATTCATCTTTGTTTAGTAAGATGAGATTGTTACATGATTATGTTATTAAATGAAGTTGTAATAGTGACTTTATAAATTAGTTTATATTATTCATTTTATTCAATTATTTTTTTTTTTTATGTTATAAATAGTGTTTCTTCTATATGTAAATATTTCTTAATTGAAAATTTATATTAGAAATATAGAAACATTGATCTGTATAAGAAAAACTTAAGGGGGAAAAAAAAGAAAAAAAGAAAAAAAGAAGAAGGGAAGAATAGAAAAATTAATTGAATTTCACATAGGATATCTTGATAAATTTATTATAATGAATTTAAAAATATAAGATAAATTTAAATGAAATCTCACAACCAAAAAAGAGTGGGAATATAATGAAATAATTCAACCAAAAGATAACAATGAATATATAATCATAATACACAGAATATACTATTTGCATCAATATTCTCTCTCTCTCTCTCTCTCTCTCATGCATCTAAAAAGTTGATTTAAAAAAAAAAAAAAAACTAGCAATTTTTTGTGTTTTCAATAAAGAAATTCAAGATTAAAATTCCTTCACCCAACAATTGAATTATTTAATTAAAAAGAAAAAGTTGCATAAAAAATCCAAAGGCACACAGTGCGTGTATTCACCATACTAAGGCTCGGTTCGGCCTATCATATTGTCCATCTGGGCCCTAAAGTTTTTAGAATTGTACGGTGAATACACACATATTAAGAACCAGAATGGAAGTTTGGGCCATATGTTATTCAATTTAGGCCTAAGCGAGGTGATACAAATCCTTATTTTTTTACTTTTTATATATATATTTTTTTTTGGGTCTGGCTTAATTTATGGGCCAGTTTAAAAGGCAAAGTGAGAAAGAAAGAAACAACATGCTCCAAACTCCAAAGGGAAAGCAATAACATATCCTGTTCTTATCAATCCTTTTTTACTATTTGACACATTTCTGATTTCTACCCTATAAATTCATTGTTTGTACTTTGTATATAGCTGATAATTATACTCATCTTTTTTAAAAAAAAAATAATTCAAATAAAAAAAAATGTAATATTTCCCTGCACACCTGCCATTTAAGATGAAAAAAAAAAAGAAAAAAAAAAAAAGCTTATTTTGGTTAGAAGTTAGAACAATGCTAGGACTACAAAAAATTATGCAACTTTTGTTGCAACCCACTACATGGCAAGTTGTAAGTGGCGGAGGCATAGACCCACAATTTTTTCTCCACTACTCACAACTAGCCACGTGGCAAGTTGTGTTATTTTTTTGTGTTTCTAACATTTTTCTTTGTGATGATGTCAAAAATTGTTAGTGAGTTGCACAATTCTCATGTGCCCTAGATAGAACCTGCGAAATAGAAACAAAGAAGACCTTACAAAGAATACCGGTGTGTTACCGGCCAAATACCCTCCAAAGATTAAGTTAGAGAGAATTCTACAACTCTAGAGTGCTAGAGCTAGGAAAATTACACGTATCTCGATTTGTGAGGGTTTTGAGATTTTTATAGTAGTGTAGAGCTGATATCCGTTTCTTAATAGAGAAGGTATTTCCTTATAGAGAAGATCCTCTTCAGTGCTCATATATCATAGGATTCTTCCTTTGTAGGGATTCCTCTTATTACAATTGGGCATAGAATGTAAGACATTTCCATATTAGGTTCCTTGGAGACAACTTAGGCCACGTAGGTGCCACGTGGCTTTGCCACCCATCTCCCTTGAGTCTGTCCGTCTCTCTGCCTTTCTGTCCAAGACACGATTTCTTCTACTAGTTCTTTAACTATTAGGCTATCTAGACCTTCTCTTTTGGCAACACCGTTCGCTTATGATAAACTTTGTTAATTGGATTCGTCTGCTTTGGGATTTATCCCTATCACTTTGGTTATAAGAAAAAAAAAAAAAGTGAAATAATATTCAACTCTACCATTTTTAATTATCACAAAACCCTAATTTATATATTTCATGATCACACTTCAAGCATAATTTGGGTAGAAGCTTTCATGGTTATATTAGGGCATTTAATTAGTTCATTGTAATGTGTCCTTGATGTGATACACATTATGATAATTTGACATTAAAGTTTTTGGTTTATTTTATTTTTCTAACATTACTATAATCTAAAATTACAAAATATATCACATCATTTTCATCTCATAACTTTCCTAAACAATGCATGTAATATTGTATTCTTGTATTAATATTACATTAATATAAGATTACAATAATGTAATATTACGGTATAATATAATATCACGGCATAATATAATATCACGGCGAACCAAACGCCTCCTAGAAGTACACCCGTTGAGAGAACATGTAATTATCAACTAAAACACCTTAATGCTAACATTAATCTGGAAATGATTAGGTTTTTACTAAAAAAAGATTATCATGTGATTAAATTGGCGTCCTTTTTACAAATTTATGAATTATCACTTATTAGTTATATTTAAACCAATTCAAGGATCATAAGCACTAATAATATCGCTTCACAACAATTGACATGCAATTAACATTTTGTTTTTCAAGTTGATCTCTCATATATAAGGCTACACATTAAAATTAAAAATAATCATATGCTCAATAAACCATTGTTCACTATTAATTTTTTGCACAAGCGAACTACGTAGAACTGTAGAAGCAATAATTATATTATTTTATATATAGTAGTATTTTTTAAGAAAAATGCTAAAACTGTAATCCATTTTACTATGAAAATGTTTGCCTACTAACATGATAATAACATATTTTGTATTTTTAAATTAACACATCAATTTATAAAATTTATATAACAACACTCATTGTCTCTGAAATCAACTAAGAATGAGATCCCCATGTATTGCAAAAAGTGAAAACCATTAAAACAGCAAATCTTCTAGATAGCTCATTGCAATACGTTTCCCAAATCCCTTTACAGTTATTTTTTTAGGAATCAAATCCCCTTTTCAGTTAAAGATAAATATCTGATTCTCAATTTTTTTTTAAAGTATTAAAGATAAATATCAGATTTTTTTTAGTTTTACTTCCATTCTAGCTACTAGTATCAAATTCAATCAAATAAACCTACTAAACCATCACAATGTCACGTTCATGAAATCTCTCTCTCTCTCTCTTAACATGTTCGCAGTTTCTTTGCTGGTAAAAAAGAACGAACAAATTAAATAAACCTGAAAAATCACCAAATCGGCTCGTGGGATTTCGGCTGCCATTGTATTTAGCTATGGACACCCAATCTGTAAGTCTCTTCAATCCAGAAAATGTCAAAAATCGCTGCTTCGAACAACTACCGTCTTATTTTATAATTTTAATGATAGTGTACATAATAATAGCTTCTTATTTATGTGATTTCAGTAATTTGCCCATTTTTATTGAATTGCAACATTCACATCTGTAAGCGACTAAATTTCAATTTTCCCTCTCTACAACATCAATTTGACTAAAATAGTGTAACCCTCTAAATTTGGTCATATATATATATATATATATATATATATATATTTTTTTTTTTTTAATTTTTTCCCGGAGTGAAGAAAGAGATTATTTTTTTTTAACGAAAAAAATGAAAAAAGAGAATGAATGACGTGAGACCTGAGTTGTGATTAACTTGAGACCACACATGATCTCACCCACATGCCTCATCTTATGGTGAGGCCTAGGAGGGCACTTGGTAGATGCCAATGCCTTATTATTCAAGGGATTGTCAACCCCTTGGATAATAAGTGTGGAAGTCTCTGGTAAATCATCAACGACAACCATCAGAGGTGCCACAAGAGAGGTGCCACAAGGGTAATCAAAACTCCCTAACGCTAACAACAAATCAACCACTAGGAGAATCTAAAGTTAACTGGAGTTCTATTCCATCCTTTGATAGAGTCACACACCTATTTGAGTGAAATTGTTTGGGTGAAACTTGTGAACTGAATACCTATTAAAATTCAGCCTGTCGAGACAAATAATTGAATGAAGCTTGGAATGAATTAATTAATAAATGAAATTAAGACAATACGACAGAGCAAAATCTAGCAACTTTTCGAAGAGAAATAATTAAAAACTAGTCGCTAATTCGTGCGATGCACAGGAAAGTTTTTAGTAACTATAAGATTTTAGCAAATCAAATGCTTTAAAATTTGAAAATCTTAAAGAACTTACATTAGCACTCATCAATTTGTTTACAAAGTCAATACTAAATAGATCTACAAATTGCATTATCATATCCTCTATCATTTGCAAAGTGACAGGACTCTTTTCATTACGGTTTGCATCCTTCTATCCTTCAAAAGCTTTAAAAAGTACCATGTGGTCACTACATAAGAATGTGTATAAGGTTATACAAAATTCTGTAATTATAATCAACATCCTAAAGCTAATATCCAATCCAAAAATGTGTAACTAATGTTACATATTAGAGTGTTATAGAGGGTAGAGAGTAGAGCAAACATTTTCTTACAACCACAACCATATGGCTTAGAGTTCTAACCATTATTCTAAGGAACCCAACAATATCAATAACCTAAAAAGTATTGTTGTGATACATTTATTTTAGGAAAAATAAATTCAAGCAATCAAAATCAAACAAATCTATCTTAAAATTACAATTTCAGACACAAACACACAAACCCACTATGAAATTCTATTTAAATTGGCTATCGTTTTCATCAAACTATTTGATTAACATGCATACAAACATCACTTAGTGTAAGTAAAGCCAATAAAAATTACCAAAAAAAGAAAACCATTTTGCTGAAAACATCACAAAGACCAATAAATTAGATAGAAATATAAAATTAAACAAACTCATTTTCAAAATTAATAATGAAAAATGATAAGAAACTGTTATTCTAACTTTCATAAATTGCACTTATATCTATTGTTTTCATCGAACTATTTGATTAACAGGAATACAAACAACACTTAGTTTAAGTAAAGCCAATGAAAGTCACCAAAAAGGGAAAATCATCTTGCTAGAAACATCACAGAGACCAATAAATTAGACAGAAATATAAAATTAAACAAACTCATATACAAACACGTATCTATGAAAAACTAAAAAATATATAGCAAATTTTCTTCTATCTTCATTTAATAAAGAAAAATGATAACAAACTGTTATTCTAACTTTCATAAATTGCACTTATATCCTTTTCTATAAGCAAGCAAAAAATGCATAGCTCAAGTTGTAATAACAAAATTGGAAAATTCTTAATGGAAGAAGGTAAGCTATCTATGAATTCAGCTGTAGATATAAGAGGCATATGAAAGCAATAATAACACCTATCAATCAATTATCCAACCTAGCACACACTATCCTTAAGTTGATCCTAGGCACCTATTTTGGAACCCATTATTCCAACAACAAAAGCACAGAAAAACCTCTCTATCTAACAGATCAGAAAACTCTATAGAAAAGTACCAAATTTAATATGATATTACCAACTTTGCTTTGAAAGAAGATCACAAAGACATCACAATAAAGAATTAGATGGAATACTCTCCTTCTGTACTACCATGCTTCCAATCAGCTAGTCTTCTTTTCCACTCTTTCAACAACAAAATCCAATGCTAACTTTGCATTGAGAGGGACTTATAATAATAAAGCAAACAATAAAAATGAAACTATTCGTCCTTTTCATCTATTATGTAACTTGATAGATAGTCTTAGGCACTTTTTGAGCATAGATTCTTTAAATTGTACATCAAATTAGAAGGAAGAAATTACATGTAAAAGCCAATTCAATAGAGAGATCTATCACACATAGTGATCAAAAGTTTAAAAACAAAAGCCTTGTAATGTGTCTGCCGTATACTATAATCATAGAAATATGTGCTTATCTAAGAATATTTCCATAACATACTTACCCTTATTTGAATTTCAAGAGGAGTGTGATCTTTTCGCCACTCAATTATTCAACTACATAAAAAACAATAATCATAATAGCAAAACTTGTCACTGTATTAAAATCCTATTTTCAACTTCAAACCACCTTGCACCCCTAGTCCATCTCTCATTTCTGACAAATTTTTTCAGCATAGTCCAATTCAAAATGTTTTTCTTCTTCTATTCTTTTTATTTTATAAGAACTCCAATTTTCACTACAGTCTAATTAAACTGTAATTAACTAAACCTGCTTTAAAACAGCAAACGAATGTACAAAGAATTAAATCTGTTGTTGTTTGGTATTCATTGAAATTTGCTATTTTAAATCTGTTGCAGGGAAGGAACAACACAAATGTACAAAGAATTATAAATTGAACAGTTGTGGTGCACAGAAAATATATATATATATATATATATATATTAAAAAAATAGAATATACATTATCACAAAAGCTATTTATAAGATAATGGTTATAGAGTCCTAATTATATTTGTTTATAGCTACAGATTTCTAAACAAATTTGATTACCAAAACTTATCTACAAAAATAAATGGAAAAAAAAAACACTTATTTCGAATCAAACATTAACATTCAAACTCTCTCATGTTCCTCCAATCAAACAATAAAAAATAGAATATTGATTTAAAACAGCAATCATATATTTGCTGTGTGTTTAGAAGAGAGCATACCCAAACAACCTTCAAGGATCCTTTGTTGTTTCTTAAAATAATTAGCTACCCAGTTTCCTTTTCCTAAAATTAAATACATAAGATGAATGAATGCATCAGAAATCGTCAAATTTTGATTTTTTACTTTCCAAAAGAGGTTAACATCAACTATGTCAAAGAATAAGCTTAACATCTGCTAGAATAGCTTAAAAAGAATAATTGCTGGAGTTTCACTACAATTCTACTATAAAACAAAACAACAGCTACAACCCAACTGAGAACATAAATTTTCTTCCTACATTTTACAATGAGAGATAGACAAAAACAAAAAAGACATGAACTTGTACAGAAGAGGTAGAAGGTTTGAAAAAAGAAAAAAAGAAAAGGGGACTAAGTGGAGACAAAGAAGGCTAATGTTTTAGGTGCCCAAATAATTATTCAATCAATCAAATGATTAAGCTAAGCTAAATTAGATGTGCTAAAAAACCTAGATAGCAAAATAAAGCAAAACTTGAAGGTAAAGCAAAACCTGTAGGATTGTTGTCAGATTTTGAAGGTTGGGAGGCTCTTCAATACTATATCCACTTTCTTACAAAACCTGTAGAATTTGATGTTCTATGAGTGTTTCCCTGACTTCAACAAAAAAGAATAGAGAGAAAAAGGGGATAGGAATTGAAATCCCTAAATTGACCCCAAAAAAAAAAAAAAAAACCTAATTAAAGACGAAATCCTTAAATTGACAGAAAAACCTAATTAAAGACAATAGGAAAAGAGATTATTCATAGATTAATTGAGAGATACCGAGAGAGAATGCTCTGATATGGAGGCTAGGTCGGAGATTGAAAACTTTGGCTCCCATGGTCATGCCCTTGCAAGCTTTCTGCGAAATAGCTTGGATCTATGTTTGAGAGAGTGTAGATGTTCTGTGTTTGGTGAGTAATGTCGAAAGGAGAGGTTCTGCCGTTCTGCCCTTGCACTGTTGCTTTAGGTTTTGTCGTTCTGCGTTTGGTTTCAAAATTATATCGAGAAGAGTATTTGGTTTAAGAAAGGAGAGTATATATATTTAATAAAAAGAAATGAATCAGATTTAAAAATTAAAAAAAAAAATGCTGATGTAGAAAATTGTGTAGAAAAATGCTGATATATTGATAATAATAAAAGTTGATATTTAAATGAAAAATAAAATATAGAATAGATATTGAGATGTGAGTTTTTTGAGAAATAGAAAAAATAATTTCTTATTCTAAAATATACAATAATTTTTGCAAAAGATGAAACATCTTACAATTGTTGAGTTCACTTGTCAAGCATAATTAGGAGAAATACTGTTAAAATACTGAGCTGCTATAACCTGCAGGAACTCTCAGAACCAAAATCTCAAAAATCATCAACTATTGTTCCATCGTCAAAAACCAGGCATCATATGCAGACCACCAACTTTATCACAATCATATATTCATATGATAACCCAATGAACTTTGGGCTACTATCACCGTTTACACTGTCTGCTACTAATCCAAATGCAGCCACAAACACAATCACCACTAGTTTAGGTTTTTCATCCGCCATTGATCCAATCTTTCCTCGTGAATTTTTGAGCCAGAGCTTTTTGAAGACGACCAATGTTATCTGGGTAATCTGGATTCCTTGCTGCTTGCGTCTGTTTCTGGTTCACTTTCTAATTTTCAGCTGTACAGGGGATTTGATTTTTTTGAAAGGTCTCGTATCTTAACAAATGTATCTTCTGCTTTATCTGAAGTCAACAACAAGCCCTCTCTTATTGAGTCCCCAATGTCACGAGAAAAGCATAATAAATCTGTGGTGGATATGCATAATAGTTTACCTGTGGATGTGGATGTGGATGATGATAATGCTAAGGCGAATGAGAAAGGAACATGGCAGATGTAGAAGTCTTCTCCTTTTGGATTAGTAGGTGAGCTTTTAAACAGGCAAGATTATGTGCAAGAAAAATATGGCTTCTTCACTGTTTACAAATGAGGACCATGTCCCATCTGTCATTCTTTCTCTGGCTAATATATATATATATATATTTTATTATGAACAGAATGGTGAGCCATGCAGCCCTGAAACTAGTCCAGGTGATACTCACCCCTGGTTTCAGAAAGGTTTCTTTTCAACATTCTTTAAGTGAAAATTTTGCTCCCAAGGCGAAACCCAGAATGATATGATTTATGGTAGAAATTGATTTTTTTTTTCATTGTTATATGATGTGATTGAATGTCTTTTTCATTAAAAAAAATAAAATAAAATAAGTTGTTTTAGAATGTTATTGATAGTAAGAATCGGTAAATTTTCTCGGCAAGTATGAAAGAAATTTTTGGATGACTAGAACATGAATTAACTGGAAGTCGTACATAATCAAAAAATGAGTTAACTGGAAGTGTCTTCTTGTATGAATTGTTTGTTGAGGTGGTTGTTTATATATGCTAGCTAGTTATTCTTGGCCAAATGCACCACCTCCACAATATCAGAATTCCAAAGCAACCATAGTCCACCTGTGAACCCAATTGTTTCAGTGTGAATGGTGCCATCAAATGGAAGTCTGTCCGTTATTTCCTTTGCACAAGCTCCACCAATCTTGGTCTCCATAATTACTAAGATGGCCGAATTATGATTCCTAGCCAACTCTCTCACATAGTTTTGAAAATTGGGCTTTAGCACGCCTGTACTATTCCAAATTATTATATTCATGATAAAAGTGATTAGGAATGGGCACTTATCATGAGGAAGTAGCAATTCCACCTCCCTCCTCAAATTCTATACTGTCTTCTCCATCTTCACCGCCATCCTTACCGTTACAGGCTCTATTGGCTCTTTCTCGCATAAGAACATCTCCCTCCCTACAAGCCTCTTCCACGGTGGGTCCCGAGATGGTAGATAACCCCGTCCTGCACTCTTTCCCTTCAAACGAGCTATTATCGTCCAAGCTTCCATCAGGTGCTGATCGGACCACCCCATTATCCACACCATCCTCGCCTTACTTCCCAATAGAATTGCTACTAGGTTGTCCATTACCTCTCCCTCTCAACGGATTGCCCAACTTGGCTTAAGGAGCTGCTGAGAATTGGAAGGGTGAGCTGATATCAGCACCCTTGCTACCAAGAGCAGACGAAGCTTGTGGGACTAAGATGAGAAGGGGCGTGCTTTTGCTAGAAGTTTCTTTGGTCAGATGGCTTAAAACCCTATTTCTAACAATGACCTTCTTACCCTTTATAGAAGGGCTGACATGGGCTTTTAATTGAGTTAATCCCCCAATCTTCACATTTGGGCCAATAAACAAACCACTGTGCCTAACCTTCTCCATATTGGACTCGGGTGTAAGGCCCATCGTAGTAGCCTCCTTCCATA